>NC_050182.1:3819456-4004456 GCF_008315115.2 Sander lucioperca | reverse complement strand
ATATATATATATATATATATACTGTATGTATAAATATGTATACATATGGTAGGTGTATTAAAACATATATGGTAAGAAGAAAACACTGGTTCCTTAGGAAGAGAAGGAAATTTCAACATCTCGCAACATAAACTGAGAAGATGAAGTATAAAACCTCTCCAAAATATGATAACTTTAATGTTGGACAAAACATTTTCCAAACATTAACTTACAGTTTACATTTAAAACTTAACAAAGACAACAGAATTAGATTTTTTTAAGTTTATTTTGAGGTAAATTGTAAATACTGCAGTGATCCCATGGAGGGACCTGACTGACTAGAAGCACTCATTTATGATCACCAAATGAACTCCAACATCTATAAAGTATCTATAAAAATGAGAGGGCATGTTTTTGATAGCCAACATGTAAAACCTGCAGTTTCATAATGTTCTGAAAGTGCAGTTTAAAGTAAAATGTATGGTAAGCATTATATGACATGACTCTGCTACCTCAATTCTGTCGTCTAATTTTCCATACTCCCATCACTATGCCTCTCCCCAATCCCTTTCCATTCCCATACTTCTTACTGTGAGGCACCTTCCATTTTCCCGCCCTAATCCAACCGATCCAAGCAGAGGCTCTGATCCTGACTGCCGAGGAGAGGTTAGGATTTAGGTCACAGCATCTCACTCCTCTAATTAGATGCTGTGAGTGTATGCATGTCGGTGTATGTATGTGTGTCTGTGTATGCGTCTGCACGCTGGATGCTCTTAATCCGTAGGTGGCCTCTATGGTAATGGAGTCCTGGGAAGACGGGTTAACCCGCATTTCTGTTACTCACCACATGTTATCAAAATGTGTCTGATGTCAGTAGTTGAAATGACGATGAGGAGAATAGTCAGTGATGAAGATGCCGAGGCAAAATTTAACCCAAGGGTGAAAGAACGGGTCAGATTCAGCTATAAAAGATGCATGTGAAGCATTAGCATCCCCAAAGAACAAGCTCCAGTTGAGAAGGCACTTTGGCCTATACACGCCCTGCGATGGAAGCAGGTTAGGATTCAGCCCATCAGTGAGATGTAATTTCAACTTCTCTGTTGAAGTAAGTGGCATGTAAGGGGAAGAAGCGCTTCACCTTGCTCTTTAAAGCCCTGTGGTTTTGTTCCATGCTCTTTCTGAGATGTATCCATGTAGGGGGCGAGGAACGACATTACTGCCTCTGCAGTTTTAATGTCTACTCGTGTTTTTGTTTATCTCAGGATGTGTGTATGCGTTAACATTACCAAGAAATTGACATGTTCATAAAAAAAGCCTTTGTGAGTCATTTTGAAATTTTATACCCAGAAATCTAGCGTGCATCATCTCAGCGGGGTGTGTGCAAAGTGCAAGGGGATAAACAATTAGCATGCACTAGGAGGTGAGAGGATGAAAATGAGGGATCATAGAGAATTTGTGTGTGTGTGTGTGTGTGTGTGTGTGCAGGCATGCGAGCATGAGTCAGGATGTGTGCGTGGGAGAGGGAGTATAAAGAAAGGAAGAGTAGCGCGGGGCTAGTCTTAATTAAGTTTTCAGGAGGCTCTTAAAAGGTCATGGCACGCCTCTGCACCCCCTCACCAACACCACGCCCCGCCGAAAATTCACTTTCCCCCTTCCCTCCCTTCCTGCTCTCCTTCGCTCACTTCCCCGTTGAGATCTATCCAGTCATCAGCCCCCCATCTGTGCACATTAGCCATTCATGAACACACTCATTAGGGTGGGAGTTTGAAGCGATTGTGTTCACTAGTCTGCGGCTGGAGCGTGGCGATTAATATTTCAGCGTCTCCCGTCGAGGAGCTGAGAGCAAGTTTGGCCCTCTAAGGCTAGAGAGAGAGAGAGAGCGATAGAGAGTGCTTCACCCATCCCGTTTCTCCCCCACAACCCCAATAAGCCTTCCTCCTCCCCCCTTCCCCTCTCAGACTCTCTGTCTCTACAACTTACAGTACGTTGCCCCCCTATTTCCATTTATTGCACACACACACACACACACACACACACACACACTCATGATTTGGATTCACATTTACACACACACACACACACACACACACACACACACACACACACACACACACACAAAAGACCCTAACTCAAACTGACTTAATTGGGCTCTTTTTGTTTCAGGAAACAGAAAGAGGAGGGGGAAGGAACAAGGGTGGGAGGAGGGGGAAATCTTGTCTTTCCTTGTCCCCCATCTTTTCATTCCTCTCAGTTGGACAGGGTTTTATTTATTTTTACGCTATCCTTCATCTTCTCTCCTCATGCAGCCACACTGAATTGGTCAAGCTTGGGTTGGGGTGGAAAAGGTTTAGGTGAGTGGCAGGTGGTGTTCTCAACCGTAAATAACCACAAGGAGTTCATTCAGACCAAATCGATACTTTCCCTCATTCATACTGTATACTGGTACTTAAAGTATGAGAATTTGAGGCAGCCAGGAGCATCATGGGTTATCATGCAGTCAATATTTGAAGCACTGTTCCTGAATACAGAACTCACTTTGACCCTATAGGAGGTGAGCGCTCTTCTCTTTGATTTCACAGCAGCCTGCTTCTTAGGCCATGTCCACACTAACATGTTGATCTCTTTGGAAAAAAAAGGAAAGATTTGAAAATGCTGGTTCAGTCATTTGGACACAACATTTAAAGAAAAAAAAACAGTTATATATTCTCATTTATTATTATTTATTTATTGTGAGTTTTAAGGACAATCTCGAGGGATGCGGTCTTTGAATCGACACACATGAGACCACTTTCTTCCTTATTTCTGAGGCCATGAATGCTATTATGGATGAATTTAAAAATCAATTTTCTCAGTTTTTTGTCCTTCCATCTAAATCAAAGTGAGACACACCTGAAGATGAAGTGGATAAATCTGAAAACTGTGATGGATGCTCATAAATGCTACCTATTAAGGTCAATAGTACTTGTGGGCTGCCGCACTAAGATGAAAAAAAAAAACAATATTGTTCTAAAACCATTTAATATAAATTGACAATTTAATCAAATTATTAAAACTTATAATCACAGGGACATTTGTAGGCTAAGATGAGGCGCCTTGGCTGTGTTTGCAGAAGCTTGATAATTTGTCAATCTTGCATTAATGTTTTCAACAGCTCTGTTAACGGGTAGCGTTTATAGCCCTCATTCACAATCAAATCACTATTTTATAGTCTGACAACAGAAACTGAAAGATATGGCATTGACAACATCCGTAGTGTGTGTTTGGCGACAGTGGAACACAAAATAAGGGATCACAGAGTGTGTGAGGTGGCTGAGAGGAGCGTTGCCGGGGAATGTTTTTAACTATCCAAACGCTAATTTAGTGATAAGTAAATGACACTTTCAAATGTGCGTTCTTTATTGGTGGACATAAGATCAAAATGTGATCATAAATAGTGAAACAGCTTGTAGTATGTTCTAAAATAACCTTGCAGGCTATACAGAGGAATGGTTGCAGTTGTGTACTTTGTTATACAGTTGTATTGTATACAGAAAAAGCACATGTACAATGTGCTGCATGTGTGTTTAGCTGTACAGCGCTATGGTTTGAACTGGATAGAGGCTGTCACTGAAGGTCAAGGCTGGTTAGGAAGAGGCACAGTTACAGCGGGAACTGCTTTCATACAGCCTTGAATTAGAGTCTACCACTCTTTCAAGCGGGCCCCCACATTCAAGACCCTCTCCTTTGTTCCCCTAATTCACCCACCTCTGCCCTCTCAGCCCCTCCCTCTGCAGACACACCGACCCCCCCGCCAACTCCGTGCTTTTCATTCTAAGCATGCCATTCTCCATCTTCTTCTCCGTATAGGTGTGCGAATATGTGGGAGTCTATGGACTGTGTGTGAGTAAGTGTGAGTCGGCAGCCTGAAGTGTTGCATGTGGGTAGGCATTCATGGGAAGCAGTGGTTGGTGCGGCGCACACTGATGGCTAATGAAGTTCCTCTGCACCTCATAGCCCTATTAAACTGCTGCCCCCTACCTCTACCCACTTCACCCCCCACCTCTTGCCTTGGTTCTCCCTGAGGGAGAGAGTTGGCAGGGAGCAAGCCGGCTGCTATGGCAACAACAAGGAACCCTCCCTCTCCCACAGGTCTCCTTAGCAACTGGTAGCTTGGCATTGCAGTAATGAGTGTGCCCGGTGTGCCAGGCTTTGTGTCATGTTGGCATGTGTGTGCAATGTACGTGTGTGACAGAGTGAGTGAGTGTGTGTGTGTACATAGGTGTATGTATGCGTGGTGGTTGTTTGTTATAGTTTGCCAATTTAGGTGAGAGTTAAAATGTGTGATGATAAAGAGATGGGGAGCCGCTACTTGGTGATGGTTCTGTGTGTGTGTGTGTGTGTGTGTGTGTGTGTGTGTGTGTGTGTGTGCGTGCGTGCGTGCGTGCTGCAGATGTGTGCCTGTGTTTCTGTCTATTTGTGCATTATTTTTGCTTCATTGTGATTGCGGTCATTCTCTGTACTGTGAAAGTGAAGCAATTAAAGGACGATCCGATGAATTTTGCATGGCTGCCTATGAGTTTCCTGCTCTGCTGAAATTAAATTAAACGCTGCGAATGATGTTTATTAAAGTGTGATCAGAGGTATGCACTGACCTTTAGAATGCGGGAAATGAGATTCTCATTGTTATGAATGAGATTATGTGGAGGCCGAATGTGAAAAAAGCTTGGGCCTGCATTGATTCCATCGTTGGCCGACAGTTTCTTTGTATATTAGCAGAGGGAGGTTTCAATATAATCAAATCCACACTGTGCCTGTTGGCTATTAAATGGACTGATACAGAAATATAGACACACAGGCGCTCACATAAATGCAGATTGACTTGTGCATGCTTGCACACACGCATATCATGCAGATCTTGTAAAAAGAGCCGTAAAATGCCTCTCCAGAAACGTGTTGGTCTTTAACAAAAGCATGGCAAGCCCAGTGGAAAATGTTAGTTTGCTCCCTAGACGAGGTGTGAAGTGCGAGCAGGCGGCCGGCCCCACAGGTGGCCCAGCCCAAACACCTGTTGTGTGAATCCTCAGTGGGAGGGCGCGAGCTCTGCCTACCTTGCATGTCCCAGTGGAAAAACCACACCCATGCTCTCCTGTGGCACGTGCTCACACCCACTCTGAGGCTCCCCCGTTTTGTGCGTGGGCGTCAGACGTGATGCCCAGATTGTGTCCCTTTTGTGCCCACCGGAAACACTCAGCTGTCCATGGCATTAGGCGAGCGGATTTTCCGATCCCCTGTCCGGGTCTCAGATGCTCTACTAATCTGTCAGCATCTATTTTTACCCACAAAAGCTGCGGCAGCCCTTCTCTATCCCACACCCTGCCACCCCGATGCCAACCCTTCCCTTGGCGCCAGGGTGGGCACGGCTGATGACTCGCCAGCCATTGGATGTAATTAGTGCACAGTCAGGCAGGAATCCCCTACCAACTCCATTACACCCCTCTCCACAGCCACTTCCTGATCTGAGGCTACCAGACACACTACCACACACTTGGTTTCCATTTTAAGCCTTTTTATAAATGGCACTCCTGCAGTGTTGTGGAATAATAGGGTCGAATACAGAGCACCTTTCACAGTGCTTGAATCACTCTACTGTGCAAACTCAGTCTATTCAAGTACAATGGCAGCCAAGGGAATGTGCATTTGAATTGTACCTGTACCAGATTTTGTGTTGAGATTAAGTGAAAGTTCTGTTCGTAATAGGACAGCTGTTGGTGAAAAGTCCTTGAGTTACTCCGGCTCACTTTATTCTTTTCCGTAATGATTTTAGAAGAAATGAGAGCTGGAGGTTTTTGACTCTTTCCTGTAAATTGTATTTATTCAACAAGAAATTAGAAATGCTAGCCAATCCTCAGAGACCTCACAGTGATACACTGAGATAGATGCGATTCGTAATCCCAGGTTAATTTCTTCCCCAACAAGGGCAGTAATGTGCCTCGCATACCAATGCAGTCGTGACCACGGCTGTGGAGGCGATGATGGCATGTGGCAGAGAAGTAACTGTTTCTCACCTCCTAATAAAAGAGACTCCTTTTTAATCTTTTCAATTTGATTGCATTCCAAAAACAGGCCTGTCTGGCCCATCTGTCTCTCTTAAAGAAGCCTCCTAAAGGGATTTTAATCATCTGACTCTGGGCTTCTCAGGCAAATAGCTATGTCTCTCTTTCTCACTCACACACACACACACACACACACACACACACTCTCTCTCTCTCTCTCTCTCTCTCTCTCTCTCTCTCTCTCTCTCTCTCTCTCTCTCTCTCTCTCTCAAGCACATACACACAATTTCCAATTTTCTTTCTTGTACTCACTGTCATAGTCTCACTTGTCTTCTCTCACTCTCTGATATCGTCTCAGCTCCATTGTGCCAAATCTGTATAGCCATTAGGCCCTTTAGTCCCTCTTCAAGTCCCCCTCAGACACATAAAATTCCCCCAACCCTGTCCCTATTAATCCACATGGCTCTAAATTCTTTATTTTCCTTCAAAGGGACAACGCGAGCCGTGACATCAATCATGGAAAGCGAATATTTAGCCGGCACTAATTTCCACCAATAGCCTGGAGACAGGCTTAGCTGACAAAACTCATTCCTGTGCTGAACAAAACTGCTTGTGTTGGAACCTCCCCTCCCCCTGATCCCTCCTGCCTTGTGCACAGGCAAAAACAGCATCACAATAAACACAGTTAGTGCTTCTGTTACTCCCCCTTGATTTAGGCTTATCAAATGAATGTGCACCATAGAGGGATACCCTTTGACAATACATAATGGCTCCATTCTGCATGAAATGGTTTGGTAATACCAGTCGAGTGTGGCAAACGGCTTTACCCGGTGCCACTACAAGAACAGCTGCTGTGTTCTTAGCTGGGCAAGCGCACCACGCTGCTTCACCCTTGAGGTTGTTTGAATCGGGTGAGTGGTTTCTTTTTGCTGGTTCCCAGACCCCACTCACAGTCCTTAGTTCATCACTCAGTTCTGTTTGAATGAGTGCACATTTGCCACAAGATGGGTCCTATAAACCGTTTGACCTGTTTCCTCGCCCTTCTGTGTGTGAGCATGTGTGTGGGTGTGTGAGCGGGAAAAACCCTGAGTGGGTTGTGATGGGGGACTAATGGAGGGGGATGGGGCGAGTGGGGGGTATTTTGAGGGCAACCCTTTGTGTGGCATGGAGGGGCCCCTTTCGGTACCTCTATATTCCCACCCTTTACCCCCAGGCCCCTCCACCTGCTGCTGTACCCCCCACCACAGGTTATCTTAGATCAGCCATCGTCAACTGGCAGCCCGCGGGCCAGATCCGGCCTGCCAAAGCTTTTAGTCTGTCCCGCAGAATAATCACGTATTCAGAAAAGGTGAAGAGGAAAAATGCGTTCTGTTATGTAGCATTTCAAGCATTTATAGCAGGTAACATTACACAGGTAGAGCACAAACCCAGCCCCTGTATTTACATTTCTATTCACATGCCGGGATTCTGTACAGCGATGCCCGCGCTCCACACACACAGCTGAGCCGAGGTGTGTGTGCGTTAAAACACGCAGTACCTGACTGGGAACGATACAAAGAGGATTACCAACGGCCGCTGGGGCAGATCAACTCACGCTAGTCTCGTTACTGTAAGTAGGCTACAATTAAACCTTTGTGAGTAAAAAGTCAATACTTATCAATGCACTCACCTGTATAGACAGGCATAAACGTGTAGAAAGCATATTTCAATCTGCTCTGTCTGCTCAGTCCACTCTTGTCCACCGCGCTGTTTTACGCAAACACAGCTCTACTCTGCAAATAGAGAATTTTTACAAACAAGCTAAAACAAAAGCTGTCGGTTTGTAGTCTAACTGTTTCTTAGTTTGCCGGGAATCTTGAAATTTGGACAAATTCTTATGAACTTAACTGCTGGCTGAGCGAACCATCCTCTCCGCTGGAGCAGTAAACCTATGGATGTATTATAAGACCACAACAGATACATGTGGCTACTTAATATGCACGTGAATGACGCGACCATTATGTTTGCGTTCTTCATTCTTGATGATGATGGTTGTATTATTTTGCAACAACATCGTTTCATTGCCAACGAGGCATACATGACGAATGCATAGCCTGCTTATCTGTCCATTCATCATTAAAGGCTTTTCCACGTCAACTTTTCGCTTCAGCCTCTTTGACAGTGACATTCTTACCTGACAACAGCCGTTTCCTTCTGCAAGCATTTTCCACCAATCAGGACGCTGCATTCTACAACCATGTTTCCATAATCACAGACTTTAACCATCACTCCTCAGTGAACTGCCTCCTAGTCTGAGATCTTTTTCTAGTTAAAGAGCTAGTTATCATTATGGAGTTTCCATGTTTTTTAGGAGTTTGCTCACACTAATACATGTAAAAAAAAAAAATAATATATATATATATATATATAGCATTAATTCAGCAAGAAAGTGAACATTTCGAACAAGAATAGGCGTATTAGGTATAAATTCATTTTATTTTCTTTATTTGAAAGTCTGGCCCCCGGAGTGTCTGCTTAGAAAAATTCTGGCCCTTGGAAAAATTTAGTTGATGACCCCTGTCCTAGATGAACCATTGGGCACAACATAACGGCCCCTGCCCCCATATTCATATTATCCCAATGCTACTGCTTGACTGACATCTTGGGAGAGGCAACAGAGGGACGCGTTGGGCACCAAGCCAATTTACACAAGTGGACACAGTCACCTAACTGACAAGCCTGTGGCAGTTTTGACATTGTTGTGCGAACAGTGGGGATATGGCATATTGAGCACCCATATTAGCCTCATAATGCAGGTGGATTGTGTAGTTAGTCAGGCCTTGATGTGTGCTAAGCCTCAGCACTGATAGTCATTAAACTTCATTGATTCCCAACACTAAATAGGCCTTTTCAGTCTGTGAATCAAACCGGGTTTGCATGGAAGAAGGGAGAGGGATTTGGAGTACAATTGATTGGTATTGTAGGATTCAAATGAATGGTTCTTAAAGAGATTATTATGGACAAATTATAGTCTTAGTCCACCTGTGTGTTGTGGAAAAAAGTGTCATAATGTCAGATTTGTTCAAAAAGAGCCTAAGCTTTTAATCTGAGGATAAAGAGGGCTGTCCTGCAACTTGGTATCTACTGTATTGTCTAAATATCTAAATCACCTATTAGGATTTTTAGGCCTTAATGAGAGTTGAACCCAAGCTAATTGTTTTCCTGCTACCAATAGAACCTTCTCCACCTTAATTGGCTTTGATTTGTCCATAAACTCTTACCCTTATCCTCTTTTACTTTATGTCCAAATTAAGCCCTTTTAGCCTGATTAAGTTTGTAGACTGACAATGACGTGGATGTCCCTGATAACAAAACAAAGGAGTCAGACCGCTACGTATGACTCTGTCTGTTCTTTTCAGTATTATGGGACCAGGCAGTGCATCGCTCTGCATAAGCCCAGCCACTGCTTCATTCATTATTTAGAGCCCTCTCCACTAGGCCCATTGTATTAAAGGGGTATGATTTGAATAGGAAGCAGCCTCCTGGACCCAGGCGTGTGATGTGTGTGTTCCTCTCTGTCATTGTATGTTTCTGTGGGCTTCATCCGTCTGCCTCAGCAAGCCAGGGGGCTGAAAGAGAATTTCCATTTTATGAATATTTAATACATAATAAAGTTTTCAATTTTATTCTATTCAACCCGTAGGGGTAAAAATGTGGCAAAGCCAACCCTCAAGGACAAAACACAGAGTAAAGGTAGTTATTTCGATGGAGGCATCAAAAATGTGGTTAACATCAGATCACTTCCTCAAAAATCTACTAAAATTCACAAACATCAGGAATAGTTTAATACCACATCCTATAAGGCGTTTATAGTGTCCCTTTTTTCCCACATTTCAAACCTCCCTTATGCTGTATTACTATTGGATCATAGCATATCCGGGCAGCCCGCTGTGTCCATGGTGACCTGGCATGGCTCTGTGTGAGACACCCAGCTGGGAGTGCCCCTGAATCAACTTGGGATTAGCCCAGGATTGTCTGGGATTACTCGGGGATGGAGGGGGATTAGCAGTGACTGCTTGTTTCGGGGGCGTGAGGGCCATAGACTGGCCAAATTGCCCCTGACTCAGACTAAGGGAACAGCAGGCGGACAGAACCACACCCACAGTGAAACCACCTGCAACCTGAGCTATTCTTAGATCCTAAAACACACAAACAGGATGACAGAGAAAAACATGTGGTGGAAAACTACACAACGGGATGCCAGCAACTAGTGATGATGACGATGATGCCATGGCTGGCCACTGTCCGAAATCTCTCAAATCTCTCTAGCAGGTGGATTCATCAGATAAAGAGGGTTTGGGATGATGACAAATCCATCCAAGTTCAATGGGGCTGCTCTTCCCTCATACAGGGATAAATCGCGATTTGAATCAGACGGGTCACACAGAGTTGCAGCATGAAGTGGTTCAGCTCTCTGAAAGATGCCCCATTTACAACCGACCATGGTGGAATGGCATGAAAGCTTACGTATGTTTTAATTCAGGCATGCACAGGACTGGATGGGAATGATTTGGAGTGGTATGATAGGTGGATGATCCAGCCACAGTGAGACAGGGAGTTGGCGCGGCACGTAGAGAAGCCGTCAGAAGCAGGGAGTGGGCATCCCCTGCGGACCTGCACTGCCAAGATGAAAGGTTGTTTAGTGTTGGAGCATCAGCATCAAACAACCGCCTCCTCTTGCATCCTTTACCCCATCCCCCACTCTCCCTCCATCTCTTTCTCACTCTCTTGACTCTCACCACTATATGATATAGTTCTGCCATGGCACGTTTACCAGGTTGCCATGGTTACCCAATGCCGGAGGTGTCACATTGAGATAACCTAAGGAGGCATTCACAGATCACATGAATTCAGTTCGCCTCCCATTTATGTGTTCTGCGCCGCAATTTGATTCATTTGTTTCCCTGCCGTGCAATTCAGTGTGAATACAAATAATCTGCAACATAATGGAGATGGTGGGAGTGTGAGTACCCCTCGATCTGAAACATCTACTGTCCCAGTATATTTCTAAACCACAGGAGGAGCTTTTGATTTTATATTTTCCTGCATGAGCATCAAAATGCCTCACGCACAACAAAGAGCAGAATTGCAACGACAGACTCTGTTGCACTCCAGGAACCTTCCGCATTCAGCAACCCTTGAGATGTAAATGATAATAAAAAAGCTATATCCTATGAATTACTGAGTCAGTGACTGTACATGCCGGTGTAGAGGATAATGGGAAAGTAATTGGTGACACACTGTGTAATTGAAGGCACAGAGATTGAAAGCAGAAGTGGAAAATGACTGTTGTGTGCAAAGAAGTGTGCGAAATGAGAAGAATACAAAATATGTAGTACTCCGTGGCAAAAGAGAAAGAGGGATTGTGATAAAGACAGAACAAGGGAGGGGAAGGGAGATAGGCAGTGAAGGTAGATGTCGGAGGGTAGGATACATCAATTAGCCTTCCTTGCTCCCGGCTCAATCTTCAGTTACATCCCCCCATTCAAGCTATGAGAGCAGAAGAGACAGGGCTGGCACTAAGCCAGACTGGCACCGACTTCAAACATACAGTACGCCCAACCACAGCAGCTTACATCAGCCCAGCTGAAAGAAGAAGTAGAGGAGGACAGATGGATTGATGGAAATGAAAGTGGGAGGATTGACGTGCATAAGGAGAGTGTCTCAAGACTGAGTCTCAGGTCGTTTCAGGTTGGTTGAGGCTGACAGGGTCGTGCTCCGTGCCAGCTGTAGCTGTCTTCCGAACATGTTTGTGTTTTTGAATATGCTCTCAATGTTCTGACTTTGGTTGACACTGGTTGCATAGAGGGTTGTGTATCCACTTCTGTGTGTTTTGTGTATAATCATAGACGTGGAGCGATCTGATAAATTGGCACATTTTTCTTTGACTGAGCATGTATAGACTGAATGATGTATAAGTAGGTTTGTCAGCATTGTTGATTTCAACAAAATATTTTTTTCCTCTGGAACATTTTATATGAATCTTGTGCACTCAGAAATGCAGTTTGTGTACTAATGATAAGTGATGTGCTCTACATATTACAATTTAAATAGATCTCTCTTTCACTGTGTGTCTGTCTCATCTCTCTGCAGAACTCCATCCGACACAACCTATCCCTCCACACACGTTTTATCAGGGTGCAGAATGAGGGAACAGGGAAGAGTTCCTGGTGGATGCTGAACCCAGATGGAGGAAAGATGGGAAAGTCTCCCCGACGGCGAGCAGTCTCCATGGACAACAGCACTAAATACCTAAAAAGCAAAGGCCGCGTCAGAGGCAAGAGGGTTGGCCGTCCTGGGATAGGAGCAGGCTCTGTTGTGGTTGGGCTCCAGGGCTCCCCTGACCAAGGCAGCCCACCACAGAAAGGCCTTGCAGGAACTGGAGGTGCATCTGGGACAGATGGAGAGTTTGATACTTGGACAGACCTCCATTCCAGGGCTAGTTCATCAGCTTCCACATTGAGTGGGCGTCTGTCACCCATTCTCGCAGAGGGAGAGCCAGAGGAACCCGAGGAGGGGGGCCTGTCTTGTTCCACCTCCCCCCACCTCTACCCCTCACCGACCAGTGCCCGCTCTCCATCCATGGGGGCAGGGAATCTCTGTCCTCCCCTCGAGCAGCTGCCTCAGCTGGCTAACCTGACAGGTGCCATCAGCCTGGATGAGAAGCTGATGGATGATAGTTATCATCACCATCACCCACCGCAGCCGCAACACCAGCAGCATCCAGCTGTTGGCAGACATAAGCACCAAACCCCTGTTTACCACTACAGTTCAGGAGTGAAGGGGCAGAGCCCCTATGGTGCAGGCGTCTATGCAACAGGCATGGGGATGCTGCGCCACCACTCACCCATGCAGACCATTCAGGAGAACAAGCCAGCAAGTTTCTCTGGAACCATGCGGGCATACTCCAGCACCAATGCCCTGCAGAGTCTGCTAACAGGGGGTCCAGCTAGGCAGCAATACTGTTCCAAGGACATGATGCTGGGACAGGAGAGGGAAAGCCATCCTATGATGGGTCAAGCTAGTAATGGAGTAGGCTCCAACCATCACAGCCACCATCCTGGCCACCACAATGGCCACAGACACAATGGACCTCATAGTCACAGCTCAGCTCATAGCCATAACAGAACTCACAGCCATACTAGTAGTCATAATCACAACAATGTCACCAACCACAACTCACCTCACAGCCTCACTCACAACGGTCACAACCTCAGCCAGAGCCATAACCACACACCACCCCGGGCTGTGGCCCTCATTCCACGCGGCAACAGCAATCAGCTGCAGACCTACAACCACAAAGCTCCCTACCTGTACAGCCCCCCATCACATGCCCATCTCCCTGCCTCCACCACCCTCCCCCCAAACCCAGCAGGTATGCTTGGCATGCCCCAGGACTCCTGCCACGTGGCCACCGCCCCACACCCCCGTCACAACCATTACCCCGACCCACAACACCAAGGCATGACTAACGGACCATACCACCATGGCCAGGGGATGGGGAATGGTAGTGTTGGTAGCAACTACCATGGCTATCACCAACCTCACCCCCATGAGAGACTACCAGCTGACCTGGACATTGACATGTTCCACGGTAGCTTGGACTGCGATGTGGAGTCCATCCTCCTCCATGACATTATGGACTCTGGGGAGGAAATGGACTTTAACTTTGACTGCTCCCTAGCCCAGGGGGTGGGCATTGGCATGGGTATGGGCATGGGTGTGACCATGGGCATGGGGATGGGAATGAGCAGTCTGACTGGTCCACAGCAAGCTCATAGCAACCAGAGCTGGGTGCCTGGCTGAAGTCTAGGACAACACATCCTAACCTCTGAACTAAAAGAACTACCCTACCCTAGCACTGTGCTCAACTGTGACATTCCTGACTTGACACAGAGACTATAGGACCAACACTCCCATCCCACTTTGTTGTCTTGACTATTCTTCTCTCACCCTATCCTTTTTTGATTTCCCCCCCCCCCCACATTAGGTTTTTCTTCATATCAGCTATTCTGTGATGACAATCTCTCAGCTGTACTTGCCCAACATCGCTTCTCATCTACCATGAGAACTGAACTCTCAATGCACTTTATTGCAAGTGGGTAACATCTTGCAGTGCAACACATTCACAGAGCAGCTCAGGCAGAGCTTGACATGTTTTGTAGGTTGGCTGCAGTATTTGACGGCAACAAATGAGTAAATTACAAGCTCCGTTGATAGTTAAAGTGTCACATATGGGCATTGAATTAAAATTGGACTCCTTTTCTCATATGCTGTCATTGTCAGTGGTGGGGACAATCTTTGTTTTGAAAAGAAATCGTAGTCGCTTTGTGATTAGATCCTAGGTTTTTCAAGCTTTAGCTCAACACCTTAGATACTGCCAATTCCTTATCATCACTCAATGTACGAAATTTAAAATGTGAATAAATACAATAAATTGTTAAATATAACCCTTATTTGACACTGGTTTGAATGTATTTATACAGAATATTTAAATAGAGACCTGATCTGAAACCAGTTTATCATTTTAATGTTAAAAACTCACAATTCTCATCAGATCCAAATAATTATTTTACACCAGCAATCCTGTTATGTACAGCTACATGCATTTAGTCCTTAGTGCTTTGACTTTTCTATTGGATGTAACATTTTGTCAGTGCCCTTTTGCCTTCTGTTACAGAATATTGTCACTACATCATTAAATGTATTCTATCATTACTGGCTAGCAAGCAATTTGGTGAATTAAAATACCGTATCACCTTGTCTCACCTGGGATTCTCGTGCCAGTTTCTCTCTCTCTCGCTCTCGCTCTCTCTCTCTCTCTCTCTCTCTCTCTCTCTCTCTCTCTCTCTCTCTCTCTCTGCCTGCCAGTGAAGACAAAGTGACCATTCCTCACACCAAGCCATTAATGTGGCTTGATTGAAATTCAGCATCTTGCTTTTAATCTGCAAAGTGATGCGGCAGCAATGCGTCATTATTGAGAATCTAACGCGTTGTCCTCCCATCTCTCAACCCGGCCGTCCGGGCAGCCACTCGCCCCTCCGAATTAATGTGCCAAGAAAGCAAGACAAAACTGTGATTAACGCCAAGTCACTCTGCCTGCTGTCCTGCTCTGAGAAGAGCCAATGTCACTGTCCACTTGCTTGCTCACAGAGGGTACAAAAAGGAAAAGATGGAGACAAGGATAGAACAAAAGTCTGTTGTTGCAGTGGGATCAATCATCAGCCTCAGTTTCCATACTCTTTGGGTGTGTGTGTCTGAAAACAGGTAGTGTAATTGTATTGTAAATCATTTCCAATCTCCAATTTTGTATTCCCCTGTGCCCATGTTTTTCAGAACTTATACCCTGAGCTTCAAATACTCAAATAGGTGCAAATGGAGGGATTTAAGGAGAAAACAATCAGCCAATCTGAGTGGCATGAGTCTATGTCAAACAGGGTTGTAATGCCCCACAGCCATCCACATCCACTTTTGTGTGTTTATTCTGTTGTCTTGTAGTTGTTGTTGTATTGTTCAAATTCTAAGGACCAACAAGGACAGTGCTGAAATACCTATAGTGTAAGGACAATATTAAATGGTGAAATGATATTGGTAGTGCAGTATGACCTTCCTATGCTCCAATACCGTGCACCCCTCCCACACGTGCTCTGCTCAATTGTCTGCGTTTGTGAGTGGGGGAGTCTGAAGCTTGTTTCCTACTGGCCTTGAAAGAGAAAAAAGACCCCTATTCTGTAGTTCCAAGTACCACACACAAAGGAAAAGATGCGGGGGGTAAGGGTGGGGTGGGGGTTATTGTTACAGCCAAAGGTCAAGCACGGCACAGACTATCAGACCCATTATTGAAGTAAATACCTTTATTTCAGGGCTTTTAGTCGCGCTGGTTCGAACTAATCTCCGTGTGGAAAATGCGTGGAATTTTCTAAGCAAATGGGGCTCACAAAGCATTTATGTTATGACCTATGCTACAGACATTTAGCAATGCCCTGCTATTGGAAAGAGAGCTATATATGATGTCTAATTTTCCTATATTTATTTATGAAAGAGATTGGTCTTTGTCACTCCTAAATGTGGTAGTTGTTTGAGTCAACTCCTATCCCCCTCCTCTTTTTTCTTCTTCTGTTTTTTAAGATGTCACTCTCCCTTTGCCCCTTTTCCTGACTTTTATTTTGTACAAAATCTATATATTAAGAATATTGTATAATAGTTTTTAAAATCTCAAAATAATATCAGTTTTGTTGTCTATTTCTTTTTTAAGAGAATGTATCTCATCATCTGGTGACTGTTAAATAAATTAAATTAAAAATAAGTCTCTGTCATTGCATTTTTATGAATCTGACCAGATTGGTTTTTGTTCATGAAAACACAACAAATTGATCTTTTCCTTACAATTCACAGAGTCTGAAGTGGATTCTCCTGAGCTTACTTGTGCTTGCCAGGTGCTATTTCTCTCATGTGCTCGTATACACTATCAGACAAGATGAATGAATGTGGGTTGCTTGTTAATTTATTTCTTTATTGTGTCATTTGTTTCATTTTAATAACATAACTCCTTTCACACATGCAGACAACCCTTCTTGGCAGTCGTGTTTGACCAGGACACCAAGTCGCTGAGTGGGAGGGAGAAAGAGTAGGCTGTATGAATGAAAATGGGAAAAATGTACCTTCACATATGTCGAGAAGCATCAGTGCTAGAGACTGCATGAGAGAGAAAGAGAGAAATAGGGTGAATTTTTCTGTTTGTGTGTGAGAGAGTTCCTGACAGCCAGAGTTGGCAGGATTGGAGTAATGTGTGTGTGTGTGTGTGTGTGTGTGTGTGTGTGTGTGTGTGTGTGTCTGTCTGTCTCATAGCACTTATTTTGGCCCATAAAACGGTATAGGTTGGCCACAGCTGTCCTGGTCCCATTGGAGGCGTTTTCACAGGAGGAGTGTGCAGCGCTACAGCGCCATACTGCCAGGCCCCAGGGGAGCCCCCGCCTCTACACTCACTCAGACATTTGCACAGACACAGAAACACACAACACACATGCACATTCACACACATACATTTGCAAATACCACAAATTCACACATTTACACAAAGAAGCACACAGCGCAGTTATGAAACCATACGCACCAACACGCACACTCAAACAGACATTTCTCACTTAAATGTACAGTTTTAATTGACTCCACTTGGCAAAGCCTCCCTGCAGGGAAAGGAGTGAGAAGTGGAGGGAAAGAGAAAGATGTAGGTGTGGAGGGAGGAAGACAGGCATATATTTAAAGCTAAAGATGTCTGACACAAAAAAAACACCCTTAAAAAGTGTTTTTTGTAAACATTTGTAAGGGTCTGATGAGCTCAAACATGGTCAAGTAAGTTCATAAGATGTTTCATAATTTTACAATTAGACCAAATTGAGTGTGATTGAGTGTAACTGAGACTGAGAGCCTGGCGTGCGGCCAAAGTCTCACTCTTCGCTGCCCATCTCCTGAGAGAGGTAGAGGCTGAGGTAGACAGGAAGGCAGTCCACTCCAGGTGCTGCGCCTCAGGGAGGGTCTGCTCTTCTGTTCCTCATTATCAGAGACAGAGAGAAGCTGTGTTACAGTGTCATTATTCATCCACTCAAGCATCTGGGAGCAGGTCCTTTCTTACTTGGCCCAGTGATATCATTGTAGAGACCGCCCTTGGAGGTAAAGGCTGGCTGGGGATACTGCTAACTGCTAACAGAGAGACCCACCCAGGCAACGCTCCAGGGTACTGATGTCCTTGAGTGCTTATGAGGATTCAGCATTTCTCACTTCCAGGCCGTGCTGAAGTGAAAAACTGCTATATTGCAACAGTTCAGTTGTTCATAGCAAATTAATTCACCAATATTGAAGGGTGGAGTTTGACGTAATGGGTCCACAATAAGACTTTTTCTAAGCTACTGCAGCCACTGTAAAAAAAATGAATTTAATAATCACCATACCACCAGTAACATAACATCATTATAATCAAGTCTATCAACAATGACTTTAAAATGTAACTAAGCTCCACAAATGCAATCAAACTGTGATCTGTGTGTCTTAAAACATAATATTAAAGCTATAGTGCGTATAGTTTCTGTCGCCCCCCATGAGGAATTTTAAGTAATGAACTGTCAGCGTGTCCACATGATACAAGCCTTCCGTGATCGCGCACCGCCCCCACCCCTCCCCCACGCAGTTGCGAGTAGCCAAGGAGGACATGGAGGATAAAAAAACATGATGGACTCTTCAGAAGAGGTAATTATCTTCACTCGATTTTCTGCGCACGAAAGTCGCCGGACATTACAGTCTTCTGAACACAGCCATACTGAGAAATACATAGGGCCAGATGTACTAACGTTTTTGCGCTCACTTCAGGCGTATTTGTTTCGCAACGTGTGCGTAAAAGCATGGCGAGGTATGTACAAACAGGCCGCACTGAGGTAAAAGCGCAGACTGCCTGTCGCGGGAACTGAAAATGGCAAATTGCGCTTTTCCGTGTCATGCATATGCATTCACGGGAGGGTCAAGGGGAAAGTGGGAGTTTCCCATAAAGAGATGGGAGGGGAAGCGTAAAGTGCGCCTAATTATGTATTCCGCGGTATGTACAAAAAACGCCTGTGAAAGCGCGCCTCTATTTTGCGGTGAAAATTCTCCCCCTCTTAAAAGCAGGTGTAAACCTGGAAGGGGGTTTCCTCGCATATGCCTCTTGGTGAAATGGCAGCAGTAATCCAAGCAAGACAAAGACATAGGCCAGGGAGACGAGCTGAAAAAATTCACACTTTTTCAGTTGAGTGAACATGAAATCGTTAAGCGTTACATATTAAGCAGCCATGCAATATTACAGTTACTGGAAGAAATCAAAGATGACATTGAATCTCCGACTCAGCGTTCACATTCCATTCCAGCAGTTGTTAAACTCCTCGCTACATTACAAATATTGGAATCAGGATAATTTCAAACAGTTATAGCATCAGCAGTGGGAATATCGCAGTCTGCACTCAGCCATATCATAGCACCAGTACTTAACGCTTTGCTACAGCGCAATTTACGGCATAGTGGGCGGAGAAAGGCGCTGATTACCCGATGAACTGCAGGTTTGGTAAATACGACGTAAGCTGAAGTATCACAGCGTGCGCTTTCTGCGGGTTGGCCATGACGCTGACAACGCTACATTCGCAAATGTACGTACATCTGGTCCATAGAGTTTTGTGGAGCTGATAGTCTTAATTAGCTTTGTCATTTGGCAATGGCTTAAATGTAACGGACGTTCATTAATATCAAAACGTTACGCACTAAAGCTTTAACGGGGTGATAGAATGATTATATAGGGTATTTCACACTGTTCCTTAAGGTCTCCTAATAGGGTATGTAACATTGGTTGGGCTGAAAATTGCTCGAATGCTATTTTCTGGGTCCTTAACTACCCTGTGAATATGGCCCTATTTGTAACAAGAGCTTTTCTTCCAAATATGGTATGCTCATGAATATTTAGATGAGCTGCACACTGATTGGTTTGAGCGAACCACATACACATCCATTGGAGACTAGACAGCAGGTCTCATATTTCAGACACTGCAAAGTTATACATTGTTTGTCTGCTATTTCGTTATTAAATTCACTTCTGAGACTTTCTGAGACAACTGGTCCGAATGATTGTCTTCGAAAGTGACTCCACAGAGAGGACACCAAAAGACCACCAGGAGAGGTTTGATGCTGGCTGAGCTGTTGAAGAACGAGGACAATTGAAGGCCACAGAGATTTAAAAGAATGAAAATGGAGCACTCTGCTTGTATCTGCTCGCCAAGAGCAGTCTTTGTGCTCTGTATTTCCAAGATTATATCTAAAGATAAAAAAATTTGGCCTGAACCTTAAATACTGTAAAAGCACTTAAGAGACAATCACAGTTCATAGGATCAAGGGTTTTCTTAACGAGGGGATGATCCATTGAGGGTTCAACTAAAAGTGAAAAAATGTGACTGTTCTCAAGAAAAATGACTGCATCAGACTGATCTTGAGGAAGGCCTGAGGGCCAAAACACCATTTAAATGAAAGAGAAATGCATATGGAGCCACAGTGTGTGACACTTTTTTCTTTCATATAGAGATTTTGGCAAACAGTACAAATTCTAATTTGAAAGATAATCGTCAATCATTGTATTACATTGTACAATTGTACAGTTTTTTTCTTTTTTCTTTTTGCTCTCAAAAGCAGCACAGCATCAAGAATATAGTCAAAATGTGTTAAAATGCTGAAAGCAGAGTTAAACGCTGTGGGACTGGTGCACAGAGCACCAGCACAATAGCAAGACAACAGCATGTTAAAACCTGGCCTCACGGACAGATAGAAGCATTTCTTTAAATGCAACAAATGACAACTATGTTCATATGTCTCGCTGTCTTTCACTAAGAACTTGATTTAAAGTGTTAAGAAAGTTAACACCATGGTACAGTACGAAATGTTATTTTCGTATAATTATTTCCAGTTACTCAGACAAATCATGAAAGCTTGCACACTTTAGTTTTAAGGCTCTATAAACTACACCACAGAGAGGTCTTTGCATCACTTCACACGGCTTGACTTTTCCTCACATTGATGTAAACAAACCTTAACAGCATCAGCAAACATTAATAACTTGGATTCATTTCTTGTCTAGTGTTACATCCTGTATTAAAATACCTGTCAATCTATTTGGGAGTGATTGGAGTTTTCAGTCCTGTGTTTTTGGTGGTGAGGCTACTCTTTTCTTTATTTTTGAGCCTTCACAACATCTAGCCAACTAGCTTTCTCATAATAGATGTTTTAGGATATCAGTGCATCAACCATGCAACGATTTCTTGTCAGCTCTAGCTGAAAAATAGATTGAATAGCTTACTGAGATAAATCAAGTCCAGTTTTTATGAAACAAGTCTAATAATCTGGTGCATATGGTGCTTGATAACAGTATTTATCTTTAATAAGAAACAAATGAGATCTAATCATTTTAAAACAGGATCTTGTGACTTTCCTAATTTGTATTTGGCAGTGCAATGAGATGTTCATGAGCACATTTTGTAGTTGCTCGAAGTATAAGTAAGTATATTAACTGTAGTTTGGATTCAATCCAACCGTGATCCACATTGAGGCAATGCAGAAGGAGGGTAAAACAGGAATTGTGGACACATCTTGTCCAAGTCTTCATAGCATAGAAAGCTAGGAATCTACGTTAAACCAGAAGGCAAATGTTTAAAGTGCTCATATTATGCTTTTTGGCGTTTTCTCTTTCCTTTATTGTGTTATATATCTTTTTTGTGCATGTAATAAGCTTCCAAAGTGAAAAAGCCCAAAGTCCACCCCAAAGGGACTTACCATCTCCAATAGAAAACACTGTTCACAAACTGTTCCAAACAGCTCTATTGTAGTCCAGCCTTTACTTCCGTGACAAACGTGCGTCACTTTGTAACACACGTTATAATGCTCACTTAGCTGCTAGCGTGGCACGCCCTCATACTCTGCTTCTGATTAGCTAGCAGTGCTTACCTAACTATTGCGCATGTTCGACTCCCAACAAAGATGGAATTTTTAAACGTAAGTACGACTTTATTTGATTTGTAGGCTATGTGCAAACATGAAGAAATGTGTGCATTCCAGATTTAGTAATATTAATTTAGAATTTGGGGAAAATAATCCAATAACCTAACCTACATTATTTGGTAACGTTAGTGCCGTGACAGTTTGTTTATTTTTGTGAAATGTAGGCTAATTTAAAATCTTTCCAGTTTACATCCTTATTAAACAGCAATACAATCAAGTCAGATATTGTCGAACACGTTCCATTACTTGCTCATAGTTCATATGTTAGCAAGTTAACATTAGCTATGTCAGTTGGTTCTGTTGGCTACGTTGCCTGTTACACCTGGCAGTTACTGGGTTTAAATCTGCACAGTTTATGTGGTGCAACCCGTTTTAATTTAGCATAAATATCAATTTAGTAAAAACTTAGCTACTATCCTGCCACCAACAGTTGGTTTCAGTTGGTTGTTGCTAGTAGCAACCACTACAGTTCTATAACAGTTACTGCTCTACCTTTTGTCAGATCTGTGTCCAAGCAAATACGGACAGCTACTAATAGACTGATTTCACCCAATTTGCTGCCACTAAAAACTCCAATGTCCAACTCGTTACCTTCAACCGTTATTAGAAATGTGTTTAGCTTGCTGCAGAAGACTGAACATACATTATAACTAAACTAAGTTTGAACGTAAGAACAGTTAAATGGGCTACAATAATAACAAGAGAAACTGTAAATTTCAACTCAAAGCTCTCTCAAAGCCCATGTCATTAATTATTTCTCAAAAAAAAAAATATACCCCTAAAATGATCCAAACCCCCGAAATAAAACAGATTACGTAATCAAGTCAAGCGTCCCTTGGGTGTCCAGGGTTACTGAGGTTTTCCTGATTAAACGAAAATAACCCACCTGGAAATCCTCCTATCCTCTATCGCTCTTCTTCGCGCGTTATTAAACCAATCACTGGCCTTAATGACTCCAAACCCCCACCCTCCTCCACCTCTTCCTCTTGTCCCCATTTCACCCTCTTCCAGTGCAGACAGACAAGACTGATCTAATCAGATCTTTTCTCTTCTCATCCGCCAATGATCCACTCATCAGGAGTGGGAGAAGAGGAGAGGTGTGTGTCTGTGTGTGTGTGCAGGGGAGGGGAGGGGGTGACCTAAAGCGGCGATGACACAATTAATGTCAAATTAATGCTCCTCCTGAGCACAGACATCGCCTCACCTCCCTCTTGTATTTCTCCCCGCCCTCACCTCACTACCTCTGTCTTCCCCTCCTCTCTTCCTCTTTTATTTTCCTCCCAACACACATCCAGCCTGCCCTACCCATCCTTCCCTCCTCTCCTGCTTCTATCTAACCGCACGTGGCCTAATCTCACACATGAAGGAGCTCATCTCAGCATTGTGCTATAGCTACTGTGCGGCAACTAGCTTAGCTCGCTAGCACACAGAGTACGATGTGGAGTGCTAATAGGGGATAGGGGGGTGGGTTGAGAGGGATAGCAGAGCAGGGGCCTGATTGGTGTCTCTAATTATGGCTTGATACTAAAGAGTAATTAATGAGTTTGTGGCTGATGGCAGCAGCTTTGGAGCATCAGACTCCATCGCAGGAGATAAGAGCTGTTTGTGCTGAGGCAATGCAGGATCCCACAGGACGGGCATACATACGGGCACACAGATACACATACACTGAATTGGCTTACTATTATTAACAGTTACTCTTTTTAATGAAGTAGGCTACACTGCTGAGGTGAATTAGGCTCAAATAATGTATCTCACAATTGCTTTTATTAAACCAATCAAAAAGTAGAAGAGAATGGAGATTTATAGGTGTTGACATTATATAGTTTTTGTCTGTCCTGTACATTCAGTATATTATTTAGCACATGTATTATTCAATTCCAAAAAACTACACCTTGTTACAAGTATTATGTTTTTAAAATGGCAAATATTGTTAGTTGCACTTTTATTTTATATATTAATTCTTGAACCCAATGACTTTCACATACAGATAAAGACTTTACACATACTGTGAAGGATATACAACCACTCCCACATCCAGCATACAATACAGTAATGCTGTAGCCACTATTTATTAAGATTTTTAAAAAACATTTTATTTATTCAGTCACAGTATTTTCTCAATCATATTGTCTGTGAAATTTTATTTCCCAACATCCCAAATAAAATATTTTGGATCTAAATGACGAGAATATGACTGGAAATGACTGGAATAAACCTGTGAAATATCCAACAATGTAGAATGTAAATTTCCCAGAATGTTCCAGTTTTACATTTTCATTTCGAAAAGGGTCCCATTTGGGATTACACATTTAAACACAGCTTGTCCATCTGTTCACACAAACTTAATGAGACATATCTAACCCCATAGTCCCATATCTAGTATTGAATGTGATTCTTGACTTTACAACAAATCACATATTTAGACTCACATAATTTAGCTGAGAGAAAAAGAAGACAAGTCATGAGTGTAAGCAAGTTTTAAAGCTGCATCAGAGCTGCCTTTTCACAGTTAGAGTGCAGAAAATAGACTCCAAAACAAAGTCACATCAAGAAGACATACTATAACAACATGTCTTAAAGGTTTTTTAATGCTGGTTCAAAAAATTCTCATAACATTTCAAAGACTTTACTGTAACATTTAGTGATTAGTTTTCTTGTGCTACATGAAACAGATATATGTGAGTTATAAAGATCCAGGTGTAAATCAGTGTACTCCATTACTACTACTTGTGCTTTTACAAACTCTGGATATTGTTTGGTGAAAATCTGTAATAAACTAAATTGATGAACCTTGTGATTAGTGGTCTGTATGAGAAACAGATAAAGAGAGATAATGATGCTGAAAGAGAGGAAGAGGAAGTGGGCAGAGATAAATAGGCTACAAAGCTTGAAGGACAATCTGTGTGCCTGTGACTCGGTGTGTGTGTGTGTTAGGCACTGTGCGACAGCGAGAGAGGAAGCTGTGTGTGGTTGTAAGAGAAAGGGATAGAGAGAGAGACAGCGCGCTGAGGAGTGTCTCTAAAACAGGGGCAGCTGTAGTGTAGTTAATGAGGCCTGCAGTCGAAAGCCCAGTGTGTGAGCATGTGTGTGTGTGTGTGTGTGTGTGTGTGTGTGTGTGTGTGTGTGTGTGTGTGTTTCTCTGAGAGAGAGATCGAGAGACGGTAAATGTGTGTGTTTTTGTGTGAGCGAGGTGAGTTACCCAGTGTGCAGTCTTGCTTGACCCTCAGTAAGCCTGTCACCTGGAACCAACGGCCTCAGAGAGGAGAGGGAGAGCAGGAGGGAGGGTGTGGGGATGAAACATAGACAGTGAGGGGGAGTTTAAAAGCGCCTCTCACTCAACTGAATAACTGGAGCAGACTTTAAGCATGGCTGCTAACAAGCTTTCTGTCTCTCTTTCACTCTCTTTCACTCTATCTCTCTCTCTCTCTCTCTCTCTCTCTCTATTTGCTTCCTTTCATTTGTATCTCTCTCATTACCCCTGCATTTCTTAGCCCTCTCCAGAGTTGCACTCTAATGAACAGAGTGTGTGCGTGTAGCGGCCAGGTTACCATAAGAGATGCCTCACAAGAGCTTCTGATTATAAAAACCCATGTAAAGAGACAAAGAGAGAGAAAGAGAAAGGGCCCTAGTGAAACAAGCTCCAGCTTTTCACAGCTCACCCACATAGGGAACTGAGCTGACAGGCGATATGATGTCCACTGCCTTCATAGCAGCATACTAGGCTAGCCACTAACAGCTGCTCCCCCAGTGGCTCCTTAATGGACTTTTTGTTAGAGATAGTTGCTATAACAACAAAGTAGCACTGAAAAAAAGTATTGTTTGGTTAAAATTGAGTGCCAAGTTATTAGAATGGTTCTTAAAGGAAATACACATATTGCTGTATTTCTGTAAATTAAATGAGAAGATTGATATTGATCTTAGACATGACATTGATATCAATCTCAGAAAGAAAGCAAATAATCAGATTTCCCTTACATTTTACACTATTCCTTTATAACACATCACAATTTGTGCCAGTGCAGTAGACTATTTCAACCTGTTGCTAATGCAGATCAACCTTCTCAACTATTACAGATATACAGAAACTCATTAAAAAAAATAAAAAAAATATGGAAACAGTTTAAAATAATCTAATATTTATTGTAATTTGTTTCAAGGATATAAGGTTTTCAGGACTAAATTATAGAGAAAATGATCTGATAAAAATGAAAAATGTTGCTGTGTGGCATCCATAGTAACAGATTACATGTAATCTGGATTATGTAATAAAATTACAAAAATCAAGTAACTATAATCAACCCAGATTACAATAAAAAATATGTAATCAGATTACAGTTACATTGTTGAGGACTACCTGATTACATTTTATCATGCAAACAATGCAACTTTTTTATGATAGCCTGTTTTACTTTGACAAGCAGTTCATTCGTTTGTCCACTAGATGTCACTATCATCCAATTGCCTGTGTAGTTTCTTGACAAGAAAAAGGTTCAAATCAAAACTCAAGATGGAGGAGCCGTCGACGTCGAAAGACAGACCCGTTTCAGTTTGGAAAAATGCGTTTACTAGTTGCCAATATCGCCACAACTTCGATTTAAAGACAGTGGAAAATAATAATGTGTATGTTGTGTGCAAGTTGTGCAAACCAAAAGTGCAAGTATTGTCAACGGCGCTAACATCTACTTCAAATCTGAAGAAACACTTGGAGGTAAATTGAACGTTAACATTACCATTACAGGAACATGCTCGGCATCGTTCAAACATTGCTAGCTATCAGGTGGTCCAATGATGATAAACTAATGGTTTCAGTTATTTCACCATTTACGGATATGTTCAGAGTAAAGAAAGTACTTAGTAATAAATATAACGTTTTTAGTTAGTTCACACAGGAATGCTTTAATGAGAGCAAAAATATTTCTTAGATGTAATGAAATAATAAAGAGAAAAATAAAATGAGAATTCATTGATCAATTCTGTGGCGGTGTCTTTTACTTAAGGTGCATATTTATTAATGTGATCTAAGAGTAATCCGAAAGTAATCAGATTACATTACATGTTTTGGGTAATCCAACTGATTATGTTACTGATTACAAAAATTGGCATGTAATTTGTAGTCAGTAATGGATTACATTTCAAAGTAATCTGACCCAACCCTGGTGGCATCACAAGGGAACAGACATCAGTATCTATCAAACTTCCTCGGTGGATTTGGTAGCAGTATGTTTTCTATTTGTGAAATATTAAAGCAGCCTAGTGGGCAAACAGAGACAAGTGTGGAGATGGATGCTGGGAAACATGTGTAACTGAGTACTTCTGATGACTTTGCCAGTGGAGAGGTCTCTCCAGAACAACATAGGTCCCCCTGGTATTAGCAGAGGGCCCTGTGGTGGGGCTTCGCCATGGGTTTGCCTATATCAGCAAATAAAAAGGGGCCTCTGCAAGCAGTGTGTATGATGGTGGGATTTGGATGGCCGATTTTTTTTGTCAGCCTGTGAGAGTAGAGCCCAAACAGGCAATCACAGTGGGGGAGGGTGTGTGTGAGGGCATCCATCATAATATTGTCTGCCCAGGGGCCAGTTTCTCACACACTCGAATTATAGAGCTAGCAATGACAGTAGCACACACTGTCACTCAGACATGTCTGTGCACGATATACACAAACAAGACAAAAACACACACACACACACACACACTCATTCCTCATAAAATACAGCTCTGCCAGTGTACCCCTCAGACACACACACACACACACACACACACACACACACACACACACCCACGGCCAATGCCTTCACATGCTGCTTCTACACACCTCCTAGACACACAGCCCCACACACACACCCTTCAGACACACACTCTCCTCTCTCCACTCCACACACACAAACCTTGCCTCTCGCTATTCCCTCAGCAGCAGCAGCAGCAGCAGCAGTAGGCATTGTACAGTGTGTGTAGTACAGTGCAGGGTGGTGTGGTGGTGGTGGTGATTCTTTGCTGAGAGGAGAGGCCCAGTCTAGACGGAGGCGATAGACATCTCATTAGGCTTTCGCTTGCTCTCCCTCCTCTACAGCACCCGCCGGCTAGCAGCCTGTCCTCACTCTGAGGGCCAGAATAGAGAGGGAAGGAGGGAGGAAGATGATGGAGGATGGAAGGGAGGAAAGGTGAGAGAGAAGGAGGTGAGATACATCAGAGACAGAAAGAAGAGGAAGGCAGATGAAATGACAAGGATGGGGGGAGGGAGTGAGGGGGAAATTAGACAATGATAATAGCAATAATAGTCTTGATCCTCCAAGCGGCCCACTCCCACAGGCTCCCTCTCTCTTATTCTCTCTCTCTCTCATGCTCCGTCTCTCCTTCAGTCCCTCTGCCGCCCTCCCTCCAATCTTCCCTCCTGCTGCTGTTTCACTCTTAATTAATTTCTCACTACTCACCAGAGCCCAGAGCTGCAGCTATCCTCAGCTGGCCTCCGAGGCTGCTCTCAGATCAGCGCTCCCGTTGCCTCACATCCACAGCAGCTCATCTCTGCCTGTACTGCGTTTGGCTTCAAATCAGTGCTGAAGGTAGGCCTGCACCGTGACATTGCCATGAGGTATGGATCTACACTTAGTTCAGTTTCACTTGCTTAAGTCACTGTTAGGCTATGTGCTCTGTCAGTCCATTAGGCTTCACGGGGGTCAGATGATGTGCACTTCGGTGTGCGGCAAAGTCAAATGGCCTGCGCTCCAATCAGATTGTTTTCTTCCATAACCGCAAACCACTTGTGTGACTTTTATAAACTACCCCTATCATCTGCCTACATATTTTGGTGCTAATGTAGAGAAATCCAAACAAATTAAACCAAAGAAACAAGCTTTTACAAGCTGCTTCTTTAACTGACTTGGTTAAAAGTGAAAGCATACAAAAAATGGTGGAAAATATTAATCAGGTTTATTACAACTTGGATCTTATTTTTGTATTCCTATCAGTAATAGCAAGATTTTCCTTAACAATGTAATTGCTAAAATCTGGGAATTCAGCAACAATTTCAGTAAAATTATACAGTGGTTTCAACCTTTTGGGCTTGCGACCCCTTAAAATGAATGTCTCAATCACAAGTAATAGCCCTAATGTTGACATGATTTGTGAGCAGTTCAACCAAAAATGTTTCCTTCTCAGATTGTTTGATTTGAATAACTTTTGGGGGTGCTGAAGAGGTGAAAGTATTCTATCTTTCACAGGACAAAAGCAGAAATTAGAGAAAAGTCAGAAAGAATTAGGAACTACTATCCATCACAATTTACATATCAATTTCAAGAGTCAACTTTGACCTACTTTCCACAGTTTGGCTTACTTTTAGTTTTACCTTCAAATCTGGCGTAACTATTGGCTTGTTGCAATCTGTCTGATCATTTGACAGCTCATATTTCTAAAAATGTTCCCAGATCACGAAACAAAAATGATGGCCAAAACTAAGAAAATAAGAATAAGTTGTAACAAACTGAATCATCCCCTAAACAGTTGCTGGGTCAGTTCCATTCTGACCAAATGCACGTAATGTCTGCTTGCATTAGCAGCACCTAAACACACACACACACACACACACACGCACGCACGCACGCACGCACGCACACACACACACACACACACACACACACACACACACACACACACACACACACACACACACACACACACACACACACACACACACACACACACACACAAATACAAATACACACAAACATCTACACACATTTAGCCCTCCGACCTTTGCCTTCCTTCCTAATTCCCGGCCCATGGTAATCCTAGCCCAGGGCATACCCTAAAGTACTCACTGAAGCTATTTTGCTGGCTACCTAGTGCAGCAAGAAAAGAGGAAGGGGCCCACCAAACACACACACACACACACACACACACACACACACACACACTCACACATACTCACACTGTCTCTTATACCCCAGAGCTCTCTTCCCTTTGCAGGAATTGAGATTCCTTTATTTCTGAGCGTCCTATAGCAGTAATTTTTCAGTGAGTTCGGGGAAGGATGGTAGGACAAAAAGAAAAAAAAAAAAAAAAAGAAGAGAAATCTCTCTCTCTTTTTCTCAAGGTCGCTATGCAGTGTTTGAGGAGACAGAGAAAGACAGAAAGAAAATGCATGGATGAGCTTAAGGGCAGATCTGTGTTGTGACCTTCCTCAGGGGAACCAATCACTATTGGCCTTTAGTCTGACCTTTAACCCCCATGGCCACCAATTTAACTAAGAGTAAACCCCATACAGCACTGCACTCCCTTTTCTCCCAGCCCAACTACTCACAGTGTTTATCTTTCCCTTTAGAGACCACTTGCCCTCTATCTCTCATTCAGTGCACTTTAGTTACCTGGATAGTCTCAGCTGTCTGCAGGTTTTCTTGAATGTCACATCATGAGAAACCTGGGTTGCTAAATTGGGGTAAAAGATGAAGACAGAGATGGTTAACACAGCTAGATTTCTGCTGGAGAAACCATATTTCTTGTCCATTATGTGTAACAGGGATTTTTTGTATGTGCATGTATGACACTTCAGATAGAGAGAGTATCACTGTGTAGCAGCAGTGGGATGAAAGGAAACATCATTACTCATAGCGATGTGTCCTTGGATCCAAAGTGATTAAATTCAAAGTCTGACTAAAACTGAAAAGTTTAAATAAGTCAGTTTCCATGGGCACAGTAACCCCATTTCACCCAATAATCAGGTCTCTTTTGTGCATGTTAATGTAGTCATTCTCTCCTTTTGACCAAACATTTCTGTCATTCCTCTCCTCTCCTCTCCTCTCCTCTCCTCTCCTCTCCTCTCCTCTCCTCTCCTCTCCTCTCCTCTCCTCTCCTCTGTCTCTCCTCTGCCTCTCCTGTGCCTCCTTTTCTGGATAAATGAGCCACAGGGGAGCATCAGACAAGCTATAACCTAGCAGTTGGAGCTTCCAGCTGGGTTAAGAAGGAGAAAGAGAGGGAAAATGAACGAGAAACAGAGTAGATTCTCCTCGTGAAGATGGCAAAAAATAGGGCTTACTGGGATAGAGCCTGATGCTCACAGTAAAGTCAAATATGCTCTTTGTTTGCGTACACATTTTACAATATATTACAGAAAATATGCTCTTTTCCTGCTCTGTTTTTAACCCATCTCCTCCTTTCACACAATCTCCACATCATTTTTTTTGTACATTTGCATGCACTCTTATATCTCAGTTATGATCTGATTTTTGTAGTATGTTGTTTTCGTGCGTATCAAAACTTTAAAAACCTGGATAAAACCATGTATCTGTTTTTAGACACCCAGGTGTACTTACTAAAGTACTCCAATAGAAACTGGGAAACTGTGGGATGTAAACACTTTATCCAGGTTCATGATCACTATCTGCTCTCGGCACAGGTGAAAAAAGTAATGCCCAAACCTAATGGGACTAGACCAATGGGGCAAATATGATGAAAATCACATGACTAACAAGAACTAGGGGCCTGTTTTACCACATTTGCAAGATGCAAACTGTAATCTGCAAGTGAGACACATTTAAGTAATTAAAACAAATGCCATCCTTGCCTCCCATTCATGAACATGCGAGAGCCCTGTAGGACTTGCAAATTGACAGCGCTGCTCACAAATCGTTTTTCAGAAATGGGCCCCTGAACCACACAAACACAAACCTTAACTGAAACATCTCAACCAAATACAGTAACTCAACCATTTCCAAGCCCTTGCTTGAACGTAAGGTCTTGTACTTTGGATCACTCTCAGTGTATGCAACCATAATGCCAAAAGATCCAAAACTTAGACTTCTCTCTAGCCCAAATAGAGCTTTTTGCCGCCTTCGTTTCACGTCGGTTACAAGATTTTCATCATATTTGCTCTTCTCATGTCTCCTAACCTGCTGCAAATCAACTTAACCTGATGAGGACAGGTCCGACTAAGCCAAAGCCATCAGCTGTGATCTCTTATAGTAACATGGGATCTTAGTAGCTTCCAATTACCACTTTTATTTGAAAGAAATGGCATGGTTGTATTTGAAATCACAAAAAGTTATTAACTTCGGCGAGCTTAAAGCAACACCAAAGCACTTTTCCTCTTTGGTCCCCCTACAGGTGGAAGCGGAATTGTCCATTACCGCTGTCGTAATGTCTCATTATGTCTCATTCCAACTACAGATCCGCTACCCAATCTGTCAAACTTGCATAGTGCGGTTATAGCCGATAGAGGGCCGCAAAGTGAATGCAGAAGTGCCGTTCACCCTGTTACAAGTTGATGAACCACTGAAACAATTTTGGAAACATTATTTTAAGGTACAAAAGAATCTTTGGTGTTGCTTTAAATGCATGCTGCTGTCAAGCTGCATAAATCTGTCACTTGCCATATATAATTGTCAGTATAAATCAGATAATTAGAAGAAATAATGTAATATGTTATTAATGGGGTCTAATAGGATCAGGAAGAATTGAACCAATGAATGAGTCAAGCAATCTGGCTCTGTTAGTAAAAATTATTTAACTATCCTGATGTTGACATATTGGAGGTATACTTAGAAAGGTAGTTGTAAGGGGTGCTAATCCCAATAATTTGGACTATTCAACATCACCCAAAAATGTGCAGCTTCTCGTACCTTGAACTATAAATTTACACTTAAGTCTTACGATAATGAGATTTGAAATGAATAATGAGATTTGAAAACATGCAGAGGGGCTAATCTGGGATTGTTATTTTGAATGCTGTTTTACACATTTTTTGCTACCATTTAATGTTTTATGACAAGCCGACTTCACCATCTGTGCACCATGAAAACCATGATAAATGTAAACGTCTGACTTGAATGTGGCATCCCGTGGGACTTTCTTTATTTATCCTCCATTTCTCACATTTAGAATAACACCATTATCACATTTAGGAAATATATCAGATCAAACTGTTAGGAATCCCCAATGGCATCTCATTCATTATGATTTGAAAACCCCCAAAGTGAACCTAAATCAGACCTCCTATTGTGTACAAGGGAGGAGGGGGAAGGTAAGGGGGTCGATGGTACAGGCCAAGCATGAGCAGGCGAGCAGGCCAAGTAGACAGGGACTGCTCCTCAACCTCCCACCCATGAACACTGACACTAATTGAGAGGTCTATGAAATATAGATGATCTCTGTGGTGGCCCCCCTCTCACTCTCACTCTCCCTCTCCTCTCCACTATTCCTCACATCCTCTGTCTGCCTGCTTGAGTGACTCGATATCAAGATTGCATGCAGATGCCGTGTTGGCATGCACATGCCCCGCTGCACACTAGGTAGATCAGGGATGGTCCAATGGGCATGATCGGTCAACCCAGTCGGTCAGTGTGTGTTTTTAGTGTGAGTGAGACAGAGACAGCATAGAGAGATGGGAGGCAAAAGTGAATGTAAAGGATTGTTATTATCTGAACATGAGCAAAAGAGAATAATTGTAAAACTATAATGAGTTTATATGCTTGTATGTGTGTGGTCTTGCTTTCTTTTCTGTGTCTTTATTTTTGTAATCACAAAATATCCTGACAGGGGTAGTGTAGAGAAATGTGAGAAAAATACTTGAAAACAAAATTCCCCTTACTTGGGGACTATTTTAGTGCTAGGTTTAGGTTGAGGTTGTGGTTAGTTTTTTTTTAGTTTCCCTGTTATTGTCCACATCAGAAGGGGCATATTGGTGGTGAGGAGTCATGGTGGGCAAGAATGCGGTGGAGAGGAAGTAGTAAACTGGAAACACACGACCCAAAGGATGCAGTCAAAATTCTCACAATATTGTTGACCAATTTAGGTGACAGTGTAGTGGGTGGCAAATAAGGCTGTGGGAAATTTTTTACAAGTTCCGTCCGCCAGCCACAGTCAAACACATAGTTTTAGTTGCAAATCTGCAATTTTGCATTAATATACTGGCCCAGTATCCATAGAAGTGATATTCATATTGAATCTGCAGCATGCAATTTACGTACTATAACAAAATTCAATGACAATGCTGGAGGTGGTGTGTCTGTTATGCAGCAAGGTGGAAAAAAAGAGTGAGGAGGTCAGGGTAGTGGACTATGATGCTTCCTTAAAGGAATAGTTTAAACTTTTGAGAAAGACTGCTGGAAAACACTAGCCAGAGTGTAAAAATGACAAGTTGCAGTGTTATGGGTTATGATGACTCCAGAGGGTTACTGCACCTAGCAAAGGAAAAACTTTGCTTTTTGCACAAATAAAAAAAAATGTTACTGCTACTTACTTTAGAGTTGCTGGAAAGTGGATTTTGTTACCTTTGGCCAGAGCAAGGCTGTTTTCCCCAGTTTCCAGTGTTTGTGTTAAGCTAAGCTAATCAGCGGCTGGCTGTAGCTAGTAACTGTACCAACATGAGAGTTGTATCATCTTCTCATCTAACTCTCAGCAGGAAAACGAGAAAGCATATTTTCTAAAATGTCAAACTATTCTTTAACCTTAACTTCCCGCTATGGTTGCCATCTGCTAATATTGTAGAAATAAGTCATTTGAAAAGATTTGGCACAAAACACACAAAAGCATTATTGATTTTCAGAATTGTCCAGTATCAGTGTTCTCTATTGTGATAAGGTTGGTGCAAACATGTAAATTGTAGCCTTTTCAGCCTTAAGCCAGGGGAATACATGTTGTTTCATTTGTGGACAGCAAATTTCTGTCTTGACTTGCCCAGATTTGCAATAAATCAGAACAATATCAACATTAATTGCCAAACAAGGCCAAGAGTTCAGGAGGGTGCGTAAATGGAGACACACAGACCATCTATCAGTCAGGGGAGCAAGGGGGGTTCCATACTGTCTCTGCCTATGTGTTCAGAAAACTTGTTTGGAGTCAATTATCTAGCTGGCGCTTGGCCTTATCATGTGTGTAGTGTAGTGAGTGGAGGTCAGGGTTAGAGGTTAGTCTGTGAAGGTCTTCACAAGTGTAATTATACAAACTTGTGTATGTGTGTGTGTGTGTGTGTGTGTGTGTGTGTGGGTGTGTGTCTTTAGAGGGAGCCAAATGATGAAGAGGTCACTAACTTGCCCCTGCAGCTACAGAGGCGATGTTTAAAGGCCAGTGGTAGAGGACAGATGGAGGCGCAATGCCAGTGTGGTTATTTTTAGGGGATCCACACCAAGCACACAGATTCCACATCCACAAAGAAATTACAGTATAACCTTATATTTTAACTATTTCTTCTCTCTTTTTCTCTTTCGATCCCTTTCGGTCTCTCTTATTTCTGTGTTTCTTATTCAAAGTTTTGTTTACCTTGTGGATTCGTTTGCATCATAGTTTTTGACTTATTTCAGTTCAGTTGGAATCATTTATTTTCGGTTAATTTAGTCCAACTGAAATGAAGCAGCTATTTTGACAATCTTATGTGAACATTACAAATGAAAGACATCAATAGCCTACAATAATCTAGATAGTAAGAAAAATAACAGTGAGAATTGTAAAGCTCTGCCCTTGTGTGTGCATATCTGGCAAACCAACACACACACACACACACACACACACACACACACACACACACACACACACACACACACACACACACACACACACACACACACACACACACCCTCCTGTTTCGAGAATTCCAGGAGAATGTTGCTTACCATCAGCACTTTGCCTTGCCTGTCAGTCGTCTCCCTGCACTCTGCGATGGCTCACACACAAGTGGGATATCGTAACTCTGTGTGAGTGTGTGTGAGCGCATGTTGTGTGTGTGCTCTCATGTGCAGATACACTTGACTGTTAGAGTACATGTGTGTTTGTGCATGATCAGCTGAAAAGAATGGGGTCGTTCTCAAACTGTACTGTGGAACAATACTGGGTGTAGCTCAGCGAAGCAGCTCACTGTCTGAAAAATAAAAGATCTTAGTTTCGATGGAGTACCAATGCTCAGTTTTGCCCTTTTCCAGATGATATGTGACACAAGCTGACATCGGGGTCAGCCATGCAGTCAATTGTGGAGCTGTGGAAAGTCATTCTGGACCACTCCAGCGGTGTAAAGCCCCTTTAAATATCATTATCTCCCTTATTGGCATCTGCAATGCATTTTCCACCAAATGTCACATTATAATTTGTGGGAGTCCAAATCAGCCATACTTTACTGTACAGGTGAGTGTGTAAAAATCAATGAAGTGAGCTACAGGAGTAAGTCAGGGCATGGGAGAATGAGACAGACAGCAAAAGAAGGACAACGGAGAGTAGTTGCTGTGCTTTCTTAGTGTCCATGAACAGTTGTTTCATCCACTTTGTCTCTTTCTTTCTTGCTTACAATCCCTTTCACCTTCATTTTTTCTTCTATTTATGTTACCACAGTCTGAATGCATCATGACACATGAAGATTGGACTGCTGTAAGTTTAACCTCAAATATTCCCATTCTTCTGTGTGCTCTCTTCCATATTCTCTACATTTCTTTGCCTCTTTTATTGCTGTATGTTGTAGTGTGCTGTAAGTGTCTGTTGAATTGAGGCAAAGCAAATCTTATACAGATGAATACTTTATCAACCTTTTGTCCATATTTATTTTTTAAACATGCTCAGGGTGGAAAGTACCTGGAATGTACAGCAGTGTTTATACAAGTACATCTGCTTTAAAGGCCCTGCACACCCACACAGGCGTTTTCAATTACCCTGGGTGATTAGACCTCTGCTCAGGTTCAATCGGTTTGCATATGTGCTGTGAATTAATTCATGTGACAAAACTCTATAAACCAATGGGAATGATAACAGTGTACTGTACTGTACTGTAACAGGGGAATTACTGGAATTGTTGGGTCTTTGTATATTATAGAGTGTGGTCTAGACCTACTCTATCTGTAAAGTGTCTTGAGATAACTCTTGTTCTGATTTTATACTATAAATAAAATTGAATTGAAATTGAATTGTACGTTGCCCTGGCCTAACAGATGCAACAAAACCAACAGTAGAGTGTGGGACACATCAGTCAAGACCAGTTTGTACACACTGATACAGTCCAGAGGACTAATCAGGCGTTATAAGTAAATACATCTGTGTGTGTATTTACTTATAACGTCTGTGTGTGCGCAGACTAGATCTGTTAAGCTACCACATGAACTAGGCTATAGCTAACTTACCTTAGTTATATCCCAGTGGCTTTATAACTTTTAAACATGAACTTACTATTCCTCTGGCTACCTTGAGATCTAGATATACAGTATGGTTGCTTCTAATACAAAAGTGTTGAAGTGGTAATTTGCATGATGACTATACTGTTTGATTCAATTCAAAAGAGCCCTGGTGCTATCGCTCGGTTAATATGATTTGTTTGAACAGGTGTGGAAGTGCTTATAACAATACCAAGCAAAGGTAATTCATTTTTTTTTTTTTTTGCATTTTCCACATTTTGTCCACTATTTGGACCATGAAATAAACCTTTCCAGTGGACATTGCAGATGGACATTCTGACATAGCGGGAGAAGCACAGGCGTAACTAATAACTTTTCAGGCACTTAAAAAAATAGAATGCAGCCGTTATTAATTGTTACACTTGTGTTTGAAGAGGTAGTGAAAGGTCTTTTTTCTTGTACCGTGGTTCTTGTCACTGCTAACTCCTGCTGCTGCCAGCCCCAGCCACTTCCTGAGCCTCATTGGTAGGTAGCTTGTTACATTAAGAAAGGTTCACACTGTGCAAGTGAAAATGGCAATGCGTAAAAATAAATGCATCTGTGAAATGGTAAATGCAGGTTTCATTTCAAATGTGAATACAGTTACGAAAGTACAGTACAGTACTTCAAAAAGTCACTTCCCTCCATTTTCCAGACTTCCTCTCTCTTTCGTAGCCCTTCAACCCCCTTTGTGTCTTCTTTCATACGCGACTGTGCACAGTCTTTCCATCCGTCTCTCAAATCATCAGGTTTGTTTTCTTCACCAACCCTCCCCTCCCCTCTCCCTCCCTCCCTCCCTTCCCTGTCCTCCGATTTCCTTCTCCCTCCTCACCCAGGTTTGTCGTCTGCCACTGTGGCATGCTAACACTCTGACAATGCGGGGAGCTGAATAATTGATGTGTGGATGTGAAAGTTTGATGCCTGACTCGCGGGCAGATTGAACCTGCAGGCAGCATGCCTTTGCCCATCAGCCGACTCCCTGCTCTCTGCGCCACTCAACACTCTCTCTCTTACACACACAAACACACACTAACACACACACTCACACACACTCACACACACACACACACACACACACACACACATCTTACCGTACATATCTCCCAAATGACTCCTCCACTTCTTCTCTCAAGCTCATTGTAAAACCTCTCAGATATTTGCTGCAAGATTCTGTTACGCGAAGAAATTGACCTACAATAAATTGTATTTTTACCAATAGGCCTACTTGGCCTATCATCTTTATGATACTGATAGAATAAACAATATTTTCTGGAATAATGAAAATATAGTGCACAAGTAAAAAAAAAAAAATACCACCTAGGTGTTGACAGAGGAAACAACTTGTTTCATGAAGCAACAAAACGCCTGAGTTACAGAAAAGGGAAGTCTACGACTCAAATGACGCTCATCATTTGACCCCTAACACACACATTGGACCCACTATCACATAAACGGAACCTCACAATATGAAGTAATATATAGCATGATAGCATGCAAGAAGTGAATAAGGAGTGCTGCACTGGATTCATGAGTCTTTTGTGTGTCATTTCACTTGATTTATCACCCGAAGAGCAAATCTCTCCTGTTATGACTAACCAGGAAATATTTTTTTAATATTACCTTTATGAAACGAAGGCTGGCTTTTAGAGGTCCGGATATCGTTATACCTCAGCAATACGTTTCTCCTTGACAGCTACAATCCCCCCAGAAGAAGACGGGATATCACCAAACTAGAGAAGTCACTATGTGCTGTGTGAGCAAGACTTGGGAAGTAAAACTTTCATTACAGTTGACTCATATTTCCCAAGTGATAGGATTTGCCGTATTCATCAATTAGTTAAATGCTCACGTTAAGTACTTAAATAGAAACTAGTTTACTTAAAATATTCAGCTTAGTAGGATATGGCCCACAACTCTTTTAGAAGGCACATTTCAAACAAAAGCTAGTTAACCTATGGTTACCATAAAGGACAACCTGTGACTGCATTTACTCTTAAAGCATTTAGTAATAATAACCGAGGGCTGCTTTCTTTCAGCATCTTTCATATTCAGCACCTGCACGAATTAGAGATGAAATCAGAACTATATTTAGGAACAAGTCGTTTTCTTTTGCAGCTAAAAATAACTTGGTCAGCATTTTTTTCATGCCAGTACATAATTATATTTACATGAACATGCTCACACTGATTTCATGCAATGGACAGCGTGTATCATGGTGCTGTACACCAACTGCAGTATCTCAGGTAGCAGGTTATGTCCAATCATTGACTTAAGGTTTTAAAAAGTATTTACTGTCTCTGAGAGCAAGGTTACCATAACGCAGTACATTATCGATTAATCAGCTAATCATTTTCTTGATATAGCAATTAATCGCTTGGCCTATGAAATGTTGAAAAATACTTTATAAATCATATTTGTTTTTGCTTGTTTTATTTGACTAACAGTCCTCAAAAATATTCAATTTATGATTAGGCTACTTAAGATAAAGATAATCATCATATTGTCACATTTGAGAAGATTAAATCATTTTGAAAAATCATAAATGTTAAATTTCTGTCCAATTTAATTTAATCGACTGATTGTTTCAGCTCTACAGTATATTTCAAGCTATTAAACCCGGCAGAGAGGGCGTGACCTGTGCATTTTCTGGGGATACTCCACATTCCAAGGCCCCCTGAACTACTCACTATGTGTTCTGCACCAACAACCTGAGCTATGTGCAACGAAAGGTAGAAGAGGAAAACTTTGACGTGGATGCGCAGTTGGTATTTTTTGGACAGGTAAGAAGCTCGATGCAGCTCATGTTAACGACAAAATGAAGCTAGCAAATGTTAATTGTTGATGCAACATAGCAAACAGCTCCCCACAGGCTCAAATTCATTAAAATGTTTGAAACATCCGACACTAACTCATTGTGGAGTGTAATCTGAAACATGAAGCAGCTTCAAAGGACAGTTACACTAGCACATTGTGTTGACAAGCAGTGTGGCACCACCTTACTTGTTTAAAATTTAGTAAACTGAGACTAAACATTCCTATATGAAGCCTCAGGTTATCTCTGTAGTCTCCTACAACTGCTGCTAGATGTTAAGGAAAAAACATTTTGCTAATCACACCCTCAAGCATTAGAGTCAGCGCTTATGCTCAGATTCAAAATGCCTCGATTTAAGCATTTTTTCTTTAATCTACAAGGCCTCCCAAGTGTTTGTGCTCGTTTAAATATACTGTGGAAATTACTGTTTATAGCCCCAGGGTATGTGTCTCATATTTGTCCCTCAGGTCAGAACTGAAATGGGCCGAGATTGCCTCCATGAACTTCATCTTAATGGAACTTAAAAATGGCTTAAAGCAGCAGGAGCCGGTGTCCAGGTGAGTTTAAACTGTTAATGAAGAATCTTATGGCAGACTCAAGATAGAGGCGTCCTTGCTTTGTTCAGTTAAGATTTAACCAGGCTTGACTCATGTGAACCTGTGTGTTTAATACTGGACTACAGCTTGTTGGAACACATTAAGTACATGAGAAATTATTTGCAAGCATTTTATTGAAGGCTATTGGCTGTTTTTTAACCACAGCTGCAAAAAAATGAATTGGTTTCAGCTTCTTGATTGTGAGAATTGGTTGCCTTTTCCCTGTCTTAAGCTAAATTTACACTACACAACCTTCAAAGTCTTCAGATTATACTTTTACAGTATAGGTGTATTCAGTGTGTGCCTCCTTGTGTGTTTGTATGCATTGTGCTCTACATGATGGCATCCTTGTTCCTCTCTATCTTCCTCTCCCTCTGTTCGTACTGTATGTGAATGTGTCATGGAGGAGACGTTAGGGCCCTGCCTGGTGATTTATTCATGATATGACTTTTAATATCATTTACTGGGACATGGGAGTCTGCATCTCAAATAGGCCTACCGGCACCTTTTGTGTGCCTACGTGCATGTGTCTGTGACAGAGAAAGAAAGAAACGGACTGCACTTAAACACTAACATGCTTGTGTTTGCGCGTGTGTGTATAGTGTATACATGTAGGGGTGTCTGTGTGTATAAATTGGCACATGCAGTTAAATTTGTGTGTGAGAATTGTTTTCCCGTCAAGGATAAAATCAAACACATTGTGTTTATGGCTAAGTGTGTTTGGGATAGTGAAGAGGTGGACCTCATGATGATTTCCTATGGTGGGGTTGTTATTGACTTATTGGACAACAGTAGGAAGTCATTGTGTAATGGGCAATAGCCAGCAATTGGCCGATGCCAATCTGTTAAGCAGCATAGTGTGTGGAGAGGAATGTAGGAGTAGGTGTCTAGTTTCTGTGGTGGGTGACTGTTTTGTTAGCCAGACATGCGTGTGTGTGTGTGTGTGTGTGTGTGCGTGCGTGCGTGCGTGTGTGTTTCCATTTGATTTATTGCTATGTTTTGTCGGTACACGTTTGACAGTTGACACTAAAACCTGCCAAGACAGCTAATGTAAAATTAGTTTTGCCTACTGAATGTTGAAATCCAGTTTCCATGTTTTTATTCATACTGGATGGGTATATATATATATATATATATATATATATATATTCAATTTAATGGACCACAAAGGCATATTCCACATATATTTTTGTCAATTAGCTCCACATGTGTGTAGAGTTTTTTTTTTTGTGTCTAACCATACTTATTAGTGACTATAATGAAATGATGAGGAATAGGTGGGTGGATGGAGCAGGAGGCAGACAGAGAAGGGGGCGGCTGGAAAGCGTGATTTTAATTTGGTTATGATCTAATTTGCTTTGATTAAAAATGTATGCAAATCCCTCTTAGCATAAGGGATCAGTGAGGAGAGGCGACACCTCTCTTGCTCTTTCTCTCTCTCTCTATCTCTCTCTCCCTCCCGCTGTCTACCCCCCACCTCTTCTTCTACTTTCAGTCCTCCTCCTCCCTCTGTCTGTGGCCACTAAAGGAGAATGTGTGAATTGTAGAGCGCGGTGTGTACATGTGTTGGAGGTGTGTTCTTTTGTAAAGCGACAAGAGGAACCCACTCACTTTGGGTGTTATTACACCTCATATTGTGTGTCTGTGTCTATGTCTATGTCTATGTCTATGTCTATGTCTATGTGTGTGTGTGTGTGTGTGTGTGTGTGTGTGTGTGTGTGTGTGTGTGTGTGTGTGTGTGTGTGTGTGTGTGTTGGCCTGACCCGTCTGCCAGTAAGCCCTGTGGTAGGAGTAACTTTGACATGTCACCCAGAGGTTGATCCTCCCCACAGCCCGACACTGAAGGTCACACTGCTGAAGTGAATGCTATCTCCTCTTTTTCAGTTTCCTTTAAAATTGTTCATTTCTTGTTTATTTTTATTTCTTTCACACATGTAGACACACACACAACCTTACCCACAACCTCTGTCCAGTCTGTCCTCTTTGCTCCGGGCCACTGACAACCTTCAGCCTGAAAAAAAAAAAGCATCCTCACACACAGTGTGCATGTGCACCTCCACTGTGAATGGTTCTCTCTTTCTCTCTCTGTTTTTACCTGCTACACTCCATTTTGTGTTTGTGATTATATTCCATTGTGTCTCTATAAGGAGCAGGCCATCTAGGTAACTGCATCTATTTGCATGAGGGCTCAGAGTATTCACGCCACTCTCAATTTCTTCCCGTCTCTGCACTCTCTCTCAGCCTGTCACCACTGCCTCTCCAAGTTTACTGTAATGAACTCTGGTTTGCCTTTGTGCTCCCCCTTCACCTCTCTTCTCTTCTATCTCTCTTCTCTTGCTCGCCTGACTCCAGCCAGCCAGGCAGCCAGCCAATCAGGCGTTGAATCAGACATCCAGGCAGCCAGCCTATCTATAAGTCATCCAGCTGTAAGTTAGCCAGTGAGTCAGTTAGCCTGACAGCTGTCATGTTAGGAGGATGACTAATTAGTCAGCATCACTAAGCCGGTGAGTCAACTAGATTGTCAGTAAAGGTAGGCACAAACATTACAATTGATGACCCCTTAACAGTTAGATTTTAGGGGTGGGGGGGAAAATCGATACAGCATAGTATCGCAATATTTTCCGTACTATATCGGTACACACACACACACACACACACACACACACCAAGTATCGATCTTTTATTATATGTGTTGTGATGAACAAACGGAGACATTTTCCTTTTTAGATAAAACAGAAGTTGACAAAGTTTCCATTTTGGGACATAATTCGAAATTGGGAAAAAAGTTGAATTTGGAAAAAACGTAATACATTGCAACATATGGCAGAATATTCTAATATGTTTAAAATCTAGGGCTGTCAAACGATGACTTTTTTTAATCGCGAAATTTCTATAGTTAATCACGATTATTTTGCATTTCAGAACTGTTTTTAAGTACATATTAACAATGGAAAGCCATTCTTACCAGTGTATCTTAATTGGGAATCAAATGAATGCAAAGAAAGTTACTTTATGAACTTGATTTTAAGATTTGTAATTGTTTATTATTTATTTACTGTAAACAAAAGAAAAATGTGTGAATCTGTCATTATTGCACAATTCCTACAAGTACCTAACTTAACTGAGATGTAACACTAACACTTTGCTTATACAGTACAAACAAAATGGTCCAAAAACCGGTTGCCACAGCAGGACATTTGTAACCTTTACGTTTTTCTAATAAGGAATGTAACAATTCTCCTGGACAGAAAAGGGGGTGGACAATGTCCCAAATGACAAAAACAGTCCAAAAAAAGATACAAACAACACCGTCCTAAAACCGTATGCTGATATACATAGTCAATATCAATCAACATCAATATAGTGTGCAGTAACTTCTAAATAATTTTGATTACTCACCAGGGGTGGATCTACCGGGGTGGCATAGGGTGGCAAATGCCACCCTAAAAGAAAGCCTTGCCAGCCCTGCTGCCACCCCAGTTGGCAGCAACGAATTAAAAGTTATGGCCAATTTGACAATTTATGAGCGCGAATCTCCAATGTCCGACTGCAGTGAATGCAGCACGAGATGAGGCCAGAGCGGCAAGAGCCTGATTTGTTTGGAAAACTGAGTGGCGCGAAGCAAGGGAGCCAGGAGTCGTGAGGAAAGGAGACACAGGAGGAAAGAGGTCAAAACGGATTAACTATCTATCAAGAAATGAAATTATAACAAAAGCACAGTGCTAGCATAGTTGCAATGCTGATTTTGAGATGATAAAAATCAGGTTGAAGAACATTATTTTGCTAACTACACATATAATGTTAGGTCTGACGTTTGTTCTGTGTAAAGTAGGCTACAAAAGCTAATATTGATTCAGCGTCTGTCAAGGAAAACATTGTAAAATTACTTTTAATCTTACAGAAATGAAGAGGAAATGTAGCATATGTAGTTTTTTCTCACCAAAGAGAAAGGCGAGAGAAATAGAAAATGAACTGAGCAAGGTAGACGGAGAAGATGAGGTGGAAGGAGAAAGAAAAGAGGTGGAAGGAGAGAGAGAAGATGAAGACGAGGTGGAGAGAAAAGGGCAACAGAAACGTGACAGAGATAGAATACAAGGCCAAGGCGACCAGGGACAGGAGGAGGTTGGAGAACACCACAGCGGTGAAGATATGGAGGGAGAGCATCACCAAGATGAGGAGGGTGAACGCGAGAGACAAGATACCGTGCAGGGCTCAGACAGTGAAAGGGAAAGCAGAGAGCTGGGCCATCACCAACGAGCTCCAGTCGAGCTGGTCCACATGGTATGGAAATTGTTGCTGCATATATATTAAGTTACATATGAATAAGAACAACAAATGACAAAGATGGACATTTTTATAAAATTTAAGAGACATTGCTTAGACATCAAATAAATAAAAAAATTTATGTTTGCTTTAATATGAATAATTAGGGAAAGTTGTCAGTGTGAAAGTGTGATGAGATGTGGAGATGAGTTTTTATATTTTGTGTAGAATGTATTTTAGATCTATTGCTCAGATTAAATTAAAAAAATAAACAAATTAACCTAAAAATACTCTCCCAGGCTAAAATGTTAGTGTGTGTTAACACAGTCTGATGGTTATAACTAATCAATGACAGTTCCTAATCTTGTACAAATGCTACCTGCAACGCTGCCTCTCTGACACAGTCCAAAACAGTTTGCTTCCCCTCTCACACATCTGACACTCATCACCTGTGTCTTACCTTAATGCCTTTCCTGTGATAATGCCCCTTACTTCTATCATACTTCTATCTCCTATTAAGTGAGATCTCATCGTATGGTCACTTATTCCTAAAATGAACTGTTTCACATGAAACCTCAAATGCAAGATATTGATTGCATGAGATTAAGTTTGTCTGTCTGAGTATGTAAATGGCAGCCTGTGCCCTTTCGTAGTGTGTACATACTATTTCTCATCAAACTGTGATAAAATTCAGTATATCTGTCTATTCAGTCTGCCATATGTTGCCACCCCTCAAAAATTCCTGCCCCCCTCTCGCCACCCCATAAATATTTTTCTAGATCCGCCCCTGTTACTCACTGACGTCCAGTGATCACCGGTTAATGAGACAGCGTTTGCAGCACTTTGCAGCAGTTCCAGTTCGGCTGCTTTCTCCGTGTCATACAGGCTGTGTATGCGTGAAACTACTGTCCCTCTCGACAACTTTTTAAAAGTAAACTTTCCATTCAGAATCTTATTGGCATCCATTTCGGCGTCTCGTGCTCGCCATCCACTCAAAACGTAACATTAACCTACTACTCTTTGGCCGGCTCGCAAGCCCAAACAAGTGTGTGCAGCGTGCCTGTTGTTTTGTTTCCGGTCTAGCTAGATCCGGTGTGGTGTTGTAGTTTTTCTAACGTTACTAGATGTTGCAACAGCATGTGAAAAAAACGACAAAGTTTGCTAGGCCAAAAAGAACGTTAATCTCGCGATTAAAAAAATTGACACCGTTAAAATGGCTAACTGACAGCACTATTAAAATCGCAATAATATTGTGTCGTGACATAAGTATTGTGATGATATCGTATAGTGAGGCCTCTGGTGATTCCCACCACTATTAGATTTAGACATCACAACTAAGCGGACCAAGTGCATTTCGGTCTTGGCCAATCGCTGTTGACCGCTGGGCCATAAAATACTACAGCGTGTGATGTTTAAAGTAAAGTTTCTCATCACAGCGGCTGAAAAAAAACAGAAAGAAAACTGCAAAATAATGTGGTCTTTCGTCAAGGGATAGGGTATTATTTTATGAATCAAGTTAGGGCAGAGCCACAGCTTACCTGACGTTCATCTGCACTCTTACAGCAAATTTCCACCGGCTGCGGAACGTCTGTGGATCCGCTCCGGAATGGCGGCGGAGTCAATAGGTTTCCATTAAAGTCAATGTGTGTATTTCCACTGACTGCAGAACGGCTGCGTTCCGACTCCGGCATTCCGCAGCCCTCCGGAGCAGATACGCAGAGCTTCTATTTTTGCCGGACGCCGGAGAGCTCCGCAGCAATTCAGCACAGGGCAGATTGTGAGGGACAGTAAGTCAAGCACAGAAGCAAAATAAAACATCTGGTTAATTTTCAAAATAAAATACACCGTGCTCACGGCGGATCATATTTCCCTGCACTACACCTTGAAAACACAGCACAGAGTTGTTTCCCCTCTACTTATCTGGATGGAAACAAACTGTTGTTGGTTTTGTGGTTCTATTCTACGTGAATTTGCAAGATCTCGTGGGTCCTCGTGACTACAGCTGTCAGTCATGGCCGCAGCCGTACCGCAACAAATCTGGACCTAGTGGGTATTGAAGGACGGCGGAGCACGGAGCCGACACGCAGCGGAGCCGATCCACAGCCCTTCCGCAGTTGGTGGAATTTCAGGGTTATGGCTATCTCTCTGCAGAGTTTTTTTCCTGCTTTGGTACAGGAACACATCAGCATTGATTTTCACAGGAATTCTGGGGTTGACTAGCTATGCAACTACCTTTTTTTATGTGATAGTTGAGTGTGTAGCAGATTGACGAGGCTGGTTCATAAAGCCCTAGGATATGTGCAAATTTTTCGTTCAATTCGGGGGGAAAAAATCTACTTCCATGGACGTGTCCTCGCTCGGGCATTATCCGCGGCTAATCGCGTCTTCCTTGTTGACTTTGTATGCAAACGTGCCGCCTCTAACATTGGCTTCGCATTCATGTCTGAACACACAGTAAGTCTACCTGTGGTTGACTTACTTAGTGTGTTCTTTTCTGCATTTATTTAGTTGTTCAACATGTGCTTCTTTCTGACTGTCAAGACAAAAAATATGTTTAGTAGAAATTCGTTATTTGTGTCTTGTTTTTGTAAATTTCAACAATCTATACATGTCTTTCCCTTTTTAAGATAGAACGCTAATAAGTCTGACAGTTTTTCCGTCAGTTTGAAAGTCAGTAAATCAGTTTGTTTACTGAGTCAGTTGGTCAGTCAGTCAGTAACACAGCCATTCATCAGTCAGTCAGTTAACTCCGTCAGTCAGCCTGTGTCGCTGTGCTCGCTTACATAAGCTGGGCGACAGATGCTGAATCATGAGCTGCCCGCTGGAATGCTCTCTCTACCCAGAGGGTGCCAGGAGGGAAGACAACACACACACACACACACACACACACACACACACACACACACACACTGCACAAATTTAACTGTATGCATCCATGCAAACATTGGCATGCATGTACAAACACACACACATTGCTTGTCATGCACTATTTCACATGAGACTCACTTCTCACAGCGGAGAAGAGAGAGAGAAGAGAGAGACACTCACAAGGGTGAGAGAGAGCCGAAGAGGTTGAGTGTGAGACAAGAAGACAGAGAGAGCGAGAGAGGTGGAGTGTGACACAAGAACAGACAGACAGAGAGAGAGAGAGAGAGAGAGGCTTGCAGATAGACTGACAGAGAGTTCAAGAGAGAGAGAGAGAAGAAAGAAGAGTGAGATTTTCCCTCAGCTGTCTGTGAGGGTTTTGATGTGGTTTAAAGGGTTTTTCAAGTTACACAACTTTGAAGATGAAACGTTTGATGTTTAGTTTGCTAGTTTGTTAGCTATTGGATTAATCTCTACCTTCTCCCTCTCTTTCTCTGCAATTTATCTGATTAGCACTAGGGGCTTGCGTCACCCTCTTTTTACCTTTTGTCTAAAATGATACTCAGAAGGGTGTTTTTCAGCGTTTCTTCAGAAACTTGGCACTTATCATCTATTTATGGGAGAAGCAATTGAAACTGGAATAACGGCCCTATTTGCCAGCCTGTCTAGCCTTTCAAAAACACGAATGAAATGGTGATGGAACAATGACAACTATTTCTCCTTTTTTTTTTCTTCCCTCTCATCTCCCATTTTCTCTCACTACCTCTTCCAATCTCGCCTCTCCACGTCCCCTCAGCATGGGTGATTCATTTGTCTCCAACACAATATAGCACAACATGGGCTCGCCACCGTCCATATTGCCACAATGCTTATTTGTCGAACGCCGGGGATTTCATAAATGTATTTCCACATTCTCTCCTTCCAGCGTTTTCCTTCTCTGCCCTTCACTTATTCCCTTTCCTCGCCAGCAGCAACACACACTTTCCCAGTTTCTCTCTCGCTCTGTTTTTCTCTCTCTCTTTTCCATCCCTCTCTCATCAGATGAATGTAAGAATAGAACAGGGGAAGCCCTCTCACCTCTCTCTGCACACTGGCTAATTAGCATATTCATGAGAGGTTCCATAAATTATACATGAGATCCGGAGGGGAAACGGAGGCAGAAGAATGAGACGCAGACACACATTCTCTCTCTCTCTCTCTCTCTCTCTCTCTCTCTCTCTCTCTCTCTCTCTCACTCACACACACACACACACACACACACACACACACACACACACACACACACACACACACACGCACATGCACTCCCATATGCAGGTATGCTCACACACAAATAAAAAAAACACAGACACATCCTCACTTTCTCTTCCTCTCACACCCTCTCTCAATCACACAACACAGACGGAAAGATACAGACAGGTAATTGGTGAGAGAGTGTGTGGTACAGTACATTGACAGCGTGCAGGGGAGACGGCGTACACAATATTGAAAGGGAGAAGTAGAAGTCACTCTCAGTCAAACAGAAAATGCAGTGCACACACCGGCCCAATGCTTAGGTTGGCTGCATTTTTCTCACACTCGAAGGTAAGAGGGTTTAGGCACTTTGAGGCACTAAGTAAGGTTAATGCAGCTAGGGTAAATGCTAAAAGGAAACCGTAGAATAGAGAGCGTTAAATTAAGACAGATTTTAAGGTCACAGCTTTCCGTTATGATCAATAAGAGGGAAAACTGAAAGGCCAGAAGGTCCTTGGGATTTTTCCAAAATGTGAAATCCATGAAAAAAAAAAATCACTGTATAAATAGCTAGAAATTAATTAAAACGTCATCTCAGCTGGTAGTTGCCTTTTGGTCCAACAAGAGCCTAGAAGTTATGCACCATCATTCAAACTATACCATATTTGTTTTAAATCCAATTAATGTGTTTTCCTCTCTTACGTGATGGATATCCCAATTTGGAGCCAGACTCTGACTCAGCATGCTGACGGATGACTAGACATCTTTGTCCACATATATTATATTTACATGTGGTCTAAAATAAACGCAATAAGATGAAAGCTGACAGGAGGCTGGAATACCTCCAAGATTTGTGCTCTTTTGGATAAAAAAGCCACTCCATGGCAGCAGCACTTGAAAAGGCTTTTATATCCCTAAAAATGTTATTTGAATCAATACATGAATTAAAAAAAACATTTAGAAAATTGTGAAAAATGTCTGTTACACTTTCCCAAGATGTTGACAACAAATTGCTTGTTTTGTCGGACCAAAATTCAAAAACCTGAAGATATTCAGTTTACTATCAATACAAGACACAGAAAAGCAGCAAATCCTCACATTTGACAACCTGGAACTAGAGTATGTTTGCCATTTTTACTTGAAAAATGACTTAACGATCAATCAATTATCAAAAATAGTTTCCCATCATGTTTCTGTCAGTCTGACTAATTCATAAATGGAGTTATCAATTCAGCTGTATTTCACATACTCTATTCTATCTATCTATAAATGTATTTTGATTAGAGATGCACCGATTACAACTTTCTAGGCCAATTTCGATTTCCGATTTTCATTGAGTTTGGCCAGCCGATACCGATTTATCCGATTCCGATGAACAGATAATGGATCACTATAAAATAGAACTATATAAATTTCTCCTGGTGTGGGAAATTCACACACATCTAAAGTCCAATGTTAGAACCATTTCTTTCTTTTCACATCCAGTATCCAACTAAAAAAATGTGATTTTGGTTTTTGGTGTCATCCCTCCATGCCCTACTTTTTCCTTGCAGGTGTTGCATATTGCAAACTTGTTATCTTCTGCACACACGCTGAAGAATTTCCAAACAGCTGACATGTTGCAGGTTAATCCACGAGGTTCCCTACATGTGCGAGAATAGCGCGGACACGCGCTTCACACCGCGAGCGGGTACGCACAATACACGGCGGAAAAGTTGAGAGAAAGGAAAAAGAGACTGTGCTGTCGCGTCCGTGTGTGCGTGCGTCCTTGAGAACTGTAACTCGTATAACTTATGTTGTCAGTTAATTGTAGCATTGACCGGCATGAAATCGGCATATGTCAGACTGACCTGTCGGTTGCCGGTCATGGCCGAGCACGTGAAAACCGCCCAATTCCGGTCACTGGCCGGTCTATCGGTGCATCTCTAATTTTGTTACTTTTGTTTGTCAGTTTCAGCGAACATACCCTCATGCCATCACTCTCTCAGTGAAACAGATAATCATCAAAAGATAGGGAATCATGCTATATAGCATACAAAATCTTCTAAGTTGTTTTAATTCATTGTTGTTTAGCAGGTAACTTGGAAGATAAGGTATTTGGATTATTCAGTGTGACCAACTCTGAAAGGCGAGGCAATAACTGATTGGGTACTATGCTTCTTCACACAAGCAGCATACAAACGGTGGCATATTTAAGTGCCAGGGTTCCACACATCAAGTAAAACTAAACAGGCACAATTTACATATAGCATTCTCACTCTCCCATACATCTCAGAAATGAACTAGTTTTGTTTGCAAAGTGACTTCATAGAAGTTTTGGATTAAAATACACACCAAGAAGATATGTACCGAACCCAAAATGGCGAGCAGCTCTTACACACATTACACATACTGGCAGTTAATTGCTTGCCATCTGCATCTAAAAGCATTGGACTTGCCTCAATACCTTTCTTTAATAAAATGGATTTAATCTAAACTATGTAACATATTTGAATTGTATATTTGTCGCCTCATTTGCGCTTATTAGAAGAACTGCAAACGGTTGACAGTGTGTTGAATAACAGGCTGCAGATACCTGCGCACCTATATGACAGTCACATTTCCACTTCATTTGCATCAAGAACAACGTGCTTCTAAGGCTTGGGAACTGAGTAGACTAGATTATAACAAGATGTGCTGTTATTAGATAATGCTGTGCAGTGTAGATCCATATGCCAGGCATATGCCAGGCACGACTGGATTATAGAAGTCCTGTTAAAATGATGTGGGTATGGTAAAGTGAAACCACAGCCTGATGTGGAGGCAATTGATTTCAGAGGCTTGCTGCTACACATGACGGTATGTTTATGTGTGTGATGTTACAGCTAAAAGATCCCCACCCTTGCTTGCATAATGCTCTGTCATCATTCTAGCCCGCGGATAGGCGGTGGGGATCCTGCCATACATGCTAATGTGCTTATGACAATTAGCTGATTCTGGGTGGTTTGGATCTAATTGAAACACGAGAGAATGAAAGTGATTGAGAGATTTGCCTCTCCACTATAGATGGAATAGTCATGAATATGTTGCCAGGACTTATCGTCTTCAACCAAGTCCTTCAGTGTTCGCCTGAGAGAATCTGCTTTCTTTTATCCATCCGTTTCTTGGATCAATCGGTTTCTTGATATGGAAACAGAGACTGAGGATGAATTTTCTCATATATATGTCATTTATGGAGTTTGTGTGTATGAGAGCTTACACGTGCTACTTTACATGTGTTTTATATCATTAATTTGTGGTGCACTATATGGGGATTTGTCACTCTATGTGTTTGTCTGCAGGAGTGTCTGTTGCTGTATGTAAACTTCTCCTTGTGTGTAACTGTTGTTCACTCCCAAATATCAAAGTAAGTGCTGATTAATGCACACCTGGTGGACAGGTGTGTAGGTAAAAATTGAATCGTGAAAGAAAAGGTTGAATTCACAAACGCTGATGGCACCGTGACACAACATTTCAGCCATGGACCTTCCAGGCATCATATTAACACAACTTTACTCTAAAGCTGCAGACACACTGACCAGACGGCCGACCCTCGGCAAAAAAGGCAGTTGGTCTGATCAGTCTCCCCAAGTTGGTCAAAAAAGTGCCTCGGGACACACCAAAGTGATGAGACGTAATACGTCTCCATAACAGCAGGCGGCGCTAATCTGTATTGTCGCCCAAAAATTAAAACCGGCAGCTGATTGGACGAACGCGTCACGTGGGTCTGGTTTCTCCGGGAATTCAAAGACAGACTGTCATGGCGGCTTGTTCAGAATACGATCTCATATTGTACTAAAATAGTTCACCGAAACGTGTTTCTGAAAACATTTTAAGCGAGAAATAGGCCATGCAGTTGCTGAATCTGTCTTCATTTCAGATCGACAAAGATCAGTTTAAAAGATTTTTGTCAGATTTTGAGAGACTCTAGTCACACTCATTCCGCTCCCCGTTTCCGGGTTAGCACTCTACCAATCAGATGGGTCATTTGAGTCTGACTGCTGGCAGTGCCCGCTTCGCCAATTATACATGTCAAATTGGCCAAAATGAAGGAAAAGAACCACAAATATATACAGTATACAGTATATCACAATCTGTAGAATACAAATTAAAGGAGTGATGAAAACGTCTTATATCCAATATGTTTTTGAAAGGGTCTGGAATTTTGGTCACAAACTGGCTGTAGTTTAAAGATGTGGGGGGTCCATAACTGAAATGCTGTGTCTCTAAAAAAAAAACTCAGGTTTAGGTATTGAACCTTTTGGTTAACTCTCACACACAACATTGGCCGGCACACCCTTTCTAATTTTATCCTAATTTTGATGATTTCATATTTTCAATTGAACAATTTCATGCGAGCAAAATCTCAGACCCTTATGTAGTAGGGGTGCACGATTCAGAAAATGTCACGATTCGATTCAATATCGATTTTCAGACTCAAGATTCGATTCAAAATCGATTTTCGATTCAAAAACGATTCTCGATTCAAAAACGATGTAAATATAGTTACTTTTCCCATGTGATTGCAGTAGACATACACTTTAAAAAAAAACATAATTGATATTATATCAATCGATTTTTTGAATTCTATGAATCGATTTTGAATCGGTAGAGCTTGAATCGCGACTCGAATGTGAATCGATTTTTTTTGCACACCCCTATTATATAGCATATTAGATTCAAACGTGTAGTGTCATATAGCTAAAAACAAAGCCCTACTAATTGAAAAATTGACATTTAGTACACTCATGCGTCTTGAGTTGTGCAAACGCATGCAAGAATGAAAACACAGAAATGGGAATGTACTCCAAATCTGATGCAAATACTAGAGAACATTTAAAGTACAAGCATGGCTAGAAATGCGCTGCAGTGTGAAATAATGCTAACTTGCTAGTTAGTGAGTTAGTGCATATGTGTTTTGATATTTCTGGTTTTTGGAGCATATTGCTTTTGTCCTCAGGGGTCACCATAGTTTTCACCCAAAAGCAGTTTTGCTCTTTTTCAGGAATATGAAAAACTAATTTCAAATGTGTGTGCGTCTGTCTACATCTGTGTGTATGTGTGTGTGCTCTTATAGTGCGGGTGGCAGGAGCTAATATCAGATTACGGATGTAAATTGGCAGAGTGGCTCTCTCTCATTATCACTAATAAGACTATGGCCTTGCTCTCTGCACCCTCTCAGTCAGAGAGAGAGAGAGAGAGAGAGAGAGAGAGAGAGAGAGAGAGAGAGAGAGAGAGAGAGAGAGAGAGAGAGAGAGAGAGAGAGAGAGAGAGAGAGAGAGAGAGAGAGAGAGAGAGAGAGAGGAGAGAGAGAGAGAGGAGGGAGAGAGAGAGAGAGAGAGAGAGAGAGAGAGAGAGAATTTCAACATGCACACACTGATACGACAAACACATTCAACACAAATATAACCCATTACACACAATAGCAAACCAGGGATCTGTTTTCCACAAAAAACACTAAAATGGTCCCAGTCTGTGGTGTTGATATACATAATAATAATAATGATTCTTATTTATAGAAACTCCTTTAAAATAAATCCTCTCTTAAAAGACACTAAATGTAACATGTACACAGCCATTGTCACTGTTTCTTCCCCTGTCTTTGTACACAATTACACGTTTGTAAACCACCATTCCTCTCACATCAGTCCAAGGTTATTACACTAAACGAGACAGATTTATTTCTAGTCACAGATGATGTCTAAAGAAGAACTATTGCTTAACATACAAACTAACACTCAGTGCGTGTGTGCATGCGTGCGTGCGTGTTGCAAAGTGTTGCAAATTAATTTCATTTTACCAACTAATGACTTCAGCACTACTTGTTGTACCTTATTGTATCCAGGATATATGTAAATAATTGGCACTTATGGTTTGTATCGTTAGACACTTGAGCAGAGAATGCAGAGAAAGACCATTTTCATCAACACTTAAAATAAAAAAAATTCAAATCTACCTCTGTCCTTCACAATCACGCAAAGCACGCTGCGTGCGTGCGTGATGTTTGTGAACACTTCAACTGATGCAGCAAAAATGTGCACAAAATTGTTCGAACCACACACAGCACCAATACATTCAATGCAATCTCTCTCTGTCTCTCCTCTCTGTCTTGCTCTTCTCTCCATGGACCATATTCGTCCATTGATTACATTTCAGCCATTATTCTCAGCTGACATTTCTGTACAGTTAATAATGCCCATTTTGCCATCACGCACAGGTCGAAGTTTGAGGGTATCTATGAGAGAGAGAGAGAGAGAGAGAGAGAGAGAGAGAGATAACCTAAAAGGATAAAATAACATGAAGCATATACAGTATGCTTACCTGGATGTCTACTGTGAGCATCCACTTGAATACATGTATTTGTGTTCTTGCATTAGCTGTGTATTTGCATGTATTATCATCTGTATTTGTCTGTCTTGGAAATGTATAATTATTCTGTCTGTGTATTGCTGCATATGTATAAATGTACTGTACATGGGTCTGTTTGTCCCTACAACTTGTCATGGCACAATATACGACCAGGGTAATGATGTGTAAAGCGATGATGTGCAGCCAGCCGCTCGCACCAGGAGGGTCACAACCCTTGGCCTTGGATGCACCCTTGCATACGCTTGTGTTTGTGTGTGTATGTGTGTGTTTCAAGCCAATCTGGCTGGCGTCTGCTCACTCCTCCATCCACTGCAGGCCGTCTGCTGTCTTTTATTTCTACTTTAATGACCTATAAAGGGACTGTTACTTTTTAAATAAACCATAAAGCAACGGTCATAAAAGGGGAGTGCAATGCTGGGCACAGGCCAAGCTCTGAGAGAAGTGTGTGTCTCAGTGTGTATATATGCTCGGGTGTGCACATGCGAGTGTGTGCGTTTGCATGTGTTACCAATATACGCCCAGCTGAACCCGCAGCCAAGCAGATATCATACTCTGAAAGAGCTCTGTAGCTCTGTCTGGTCTCTTTAAATGATAAACCTAAATAAGTGGTGACCTTGCTTCACATAGAGATGAGTGGGTGGGTAAGGAGCAGGTCCAAGGCTGGAGCTTTTTTTTTTTTCTTCCTTCCAAGCCACTGTCTTGGAGCTGCTGTAGTGGGTGTAGAAAGAAGCGAGCCTGGGGCGGCTTCAGTAGAGCTTCATACAATGAATAAAACCCCTTTACAGCAACTTATATCACGGAGGGGACTCTTTTATATTCCCACGACCGAGGAAGCTAATGAAAGTGCTTAGAGATGCTGAGAAGTGGTAGATGCTGCTTCAACCAAACACTACTGACATTAATATATGGGTCTTAATAGGGGCATGGTGGTGGTATCTGCAGGAGGTGTAATTTCAGTAACGCTTGTGACAGAAAAAAATAAATAAAAGTTTAGGAAACAGTAAAGTACCTGTCTTAGAAGAAAGCTCTTTGCACCATGCATATTTACGTCTTAGTTAGAGGAATGTGTGGGTGCAAGTGATCGCTCCCTGTCTCTCTCTTCTACCCCCTCCATACGCGCTGAGATTCTAAAGCCAAACATAAAAAAAGGGGGGAAGAAATAATTGCCCGTTTTAGCAGAGTGTAACGTTGAAAATGTGTGTCGCTCATGCAGAGCTTCAAACGGGCTCGGCGAGGAACAGAGAGCAAATCTTAGCACGCCGCGTTTAGGACATCAAACGGGCCGCAATCAACCGCTTCGCAGAGAGGAGGAGGAGGAGGGGGACAGGAGGGGCTCGGAGGTGGCGACGGCAGCGGGGGGGGGGCTCATTTCCTTTGACGTTCATGCACTTCTTCTTTTCCCATAAGAATATGTTTAGCTTCTTACAGCAGAGAGAGAGAGAGAGAGAGAGAGAGAGAGAGAGAGAGAGAGAGAGAGAGAGAGAGAGAGAGAGAGAGAGAGAGAGAGAGAGAGAGAGAGAGAGAGAGAGAGAGAGAGAGAGAGAGAGAGAGAGAGAGAGAGAGATTGGGTGCTACATCAGACATACGAAAGTGAAACAAAAGCTGCAAGAGGTTATGCCGACAGATACAGAAGGATGGACGACGCAGGGTGGCAGAGTGAAATCCCTCACTTTAAAAATATTTCCCTGAGATGTCATCATCTGTTTGTGGTCTTTTCATAATTAGGAAGCAATCCTATTTTTCATGCAGCTGACAGAATAGACTGATCTAGCTTTTACAAAACACATTTCTTGTTGCAGTACGCAAGAGGAGCTGTTTTGTGGGAAAACTTCTTGTGTTAATGTGTTGATTAAATTTTTGGATGAATCATTTCGTCATTTAGTCTATTACATGTCACAAAATGGTGAAAAGCAGCCATCACAACTTCCCAGAATCCAAGGTGGCATCCTCAAATTGCTTTTTTGTCATACTATCAGTCCATGAATGAAATATGCTCAATATAAAATAGTTAAAAACAAACTCATGTTTGAGATGCTGGACCCAGTGAGTATTTGACATTTTTAGCTATGCTAACAGTGTACAGTGCCTCTAGGTTGGCAATATTGGTCTGTCAGTCTGTCTGTCCACTACTTTGGTCCAGACATTACTATCTCAACAAACCATTGGATCGATTATTATGAAGTTGTGTACAGTCATTCATGTCTCCTACTGACTTTTCTTGACTTTGTATCCAATGCTACCAGCTGGTCAAAGATTTCACTTATCAAATTTGGTACCAACACTTTGGTTTATGATCAAATACTGTACCTGCAAAACCCGTCTTCTTCAGCTGTACTTTGTTTTTAGTGCTAATTAGCAAGCATTAGCATGCTAACACGTAAAACTAATATGCAAACATAGTAAACAGTATACCTTAAACATCACCATGTTAGCATTTGGCTTAAAGCGATGTTAGAATCTAGACTCTAATTTAACCATTCAGTCTATAAAATGGACAACATAGTGAAAAATTAAGGTTTTTTCCAAGAACCCAAAGTGGCATCCTAAAATTGCTTGTTTTGTCTGACTCACAGTCCAAGAAAGACTATTCTAAAGATGGATATTCAATTTACAAAGCCCTAAACCAGAATAAAACAGGAAAACCTCACATTTAAAAGTGAGTGTTTGGCATTTTCACTATTTCTTACTCACTGGATAAAAAGTGTTGCAAATTAATTTCATTTTACCAACTAATGGCTTCAGCACTACTTGTACCTTATTGTATCCAGGATATATGTATATAATTGGCACTTATGGTTTGTATTGTTAGACACTTGAGCAGAGAAAGACCATTTTCATCAACACTTAAAATAAAAAAAAATTAAAATCTACCTCTGTCCTTCACAATCACGCAAAGCATGCTATTAGCGCAGGACTTGTTGTGAGGGATGTTAACATGTGAACATTATTTACATAAACTGCAAAACATGTTTTTCCCCCAAATATCTGCTGACAAAAAAATTATTAAAAATATCAAAGTATGCCTTTAATTTCTTTTGAAATGTACTTTCTTTTCAAATGCTACAAATTTGCCCGTTATTGGGCACTGCCACAGTGACAAGCTATTTGTTGCAAGCTGTTCTTTAAATTCAGACAAAACATGTAGGGAGAAACATTTCGCCTGGATGCTTACTTGAGTGTAACAGTCTTTTATTTCATAAACCTGCAGTAGATTGACAAGCTGTAATAAAGTGCTCTTTGATCCGTCTCACACTCAAAGCAGCACTCTGCTCATTCCAGTCTTCAACTTGACTTGTAACTTTTACATTACAAAGATCCTTGTCTCCAGTCACCTCTTAAAACAAGTCGTCTCTCCACTAGTCGCTCTGTATTTCTCCTATCCTTGCCTCACCTCTCCTTTCTTTCGTCTGCCAAGTGGCTTCATGCCTTTCTATCGTAATGTTAATTCACCTGTGATCTTTCACTGCTCTCACTCTCTCCCCGCTCTGCCTCTCTTTTTTCCCATTCCTTTCTAGCATCACTCCTGCACTTCTTTTGTCCTTGATTACCTAGTAGTGAGCTCCTGGCTGTGTCTACCTGCCACTGGGTAATGGACTATTTGCATGCAAATGGCAGTGCCTGGAAAGATTAGACAGGGTGGAGTGGATGGTGGAGGAAGCAAGGGAGGAGAAGGAGGAGGTGATTGAGGAAGGCAAGGAGACGGACAGACTTTATTGAAGGAGGGAAAGGAGGTGGAAAAGAGGCTCAAAACCAGATGACTGCTTTTTATCGTTTTCACTGTCTGGAGGTCTAGATGATTGTCTTCGTTAAGACGCTATTATTGACAGTTACTTCTATGGGTGTGTGTGTGTGTGTGTATGCATGTGCATCTCTGCAGCTGTGTGTTTGTGTATGCAAGGGTACGTGATGCTCAAAGACGAAAAAGAAAAAGTTTGAACGTCTGTGCCTCAGTATTTGCATGTTTATGTACGCCTAACTAGCTTAGCTCCGAACTTGGAGAAGATAGGGCACTGCGGCATCTCTATTTCTGAAAAATTAAAGCTGGAGACCAAAGGTTTTTTGTCTGGAGAGAGAAGCCCAGGCCTCGCTGCCTCCTCCCCCTCCTCCGACTCCTCCAAATAAATAAGAATTTTTGATTACAGTAATCAGGGCCATTAATAATGCAGACGCTGTGATGATGCAGAGGAGATGAAAGATGGCTCTTCTCAACCTTTCTGTGTTAGGAGCGAGGGGAGATAGCTGCTAGCTAGCCACACACACACACACACACACACACATACAAGAATTCAGCATCAGTGGAGACTTGAGACCCAAAACACAACCTAAAAGAGATATAAAGTTGTAGGGCTATTTTCATTCGACTTCCAGTTATATTTGTTACAGTCCCGACTAGTTTTACTGCTTAGAACAAGGGTTACGTTGAGGTCATTTTGAGAGTTGTTGATAGACATTATAAATATAAGACAGCACAGTAAGTAGCTGTTTACTTTTTATGTTATTTTACAGAGAGGATTGGATTTGTAGCATCTGATTGTTGTCTTTAGCACTCTATCAAGGCTCCCTCTCGCACCTACCCCTGTCTCTCTCTCACACACACACAAAATCAGAACATATTACATACCTCACCTTCCTCTCTCCCTCTCTGCCTCACACACACTCCTCACACCATGTATACCTTTCCTTCCCTGAGGGTGAGTTGGCAGCGGGCCAGCAGTGGGGAGAGAATGCATAAAGAGCTATTGTGGCTGTTGTCGTTAATCAGGCCCGTATGCTTTCTGACAGCAGCATGCAAGGAAGGGAGACTGTCTCTCCTATAGCCTCTCTATACACTCGCTCTTCTCCATTAGCTTACACCAGCCAGACAGACCGTCTCCAGTTACAAAAATCTAAAGCGTAATGGCACACAATATCGAAAGAGAAAAGGAGGCAGAGGGAGAGTGAGACGTGGGAGAGAGTTGTATAGCACCAGGGTGGCATAAACTGGATGCCCCGCCACCCCACCAGCGTCCTGAAATTCACATTGGAGCCAAGCTGTGGGTGAGTGAACAGTGATAAATGAGGGGTTAAAGATGGAGCAGTTTGGGTGTGTGTGACTGATTCTGTCTTTGTGTGTGTCTGCATGTTGGCTGCTGATCCATCTTTTAGCATATCCGTGAGCATGCACTTCTGCCGGGCACATGGATGGACTGTATGTACATCTGGTAATGTGCACGGCCGTGTGTGTGTGTGTGTGTGTGTGTGTGTGTGTGTGTGTGTGTGTGCGTGCGTTCGTTCGTTCATCACAGATCCACAGAGACCATGTCAAAGACTGTCTCCTACAGGTGTAAGCCCCGAACATCTGGCCGGCACATTTCAAATGCTCAGAAAGGCAGGAGGGGTTGGGCGAAGCCACAGTGGAGGGCTGTACCACAGTCATTAAACAGCAGAGGGTTGGGGGGTGGGGACCAGGACTGCACCACTACAGCATACACCTGCTCCTTGTACGTTTGTCTGTCCACAAACCAATATTTTTCCACTATGTGTTCATGCTCACTGGCCACCCATTGAAAACAACAAGGCTAAAAAAGCAGACATCTGGAGCCAATCATGACCGCAACGGTTCATCGGCAGTGACAGGGGAATACCAGTTTACAAATTTAGATGCATTATTTTCATGGCAAAAGCTTTCGTGAAACAACAACTCTTTTAATGATTTGACTAAATAAATTCCCCCCAAAAAAGAGCAAATGGGGAAATTATCCCATTCACGTGAGTTAAACGGACTGTCCTCAGAAAACACATATTACTAAAACACATAAACATAGGTGTTGTCTTGTTATATGCTGGTCTGACAAGACTGTGCACGTAGTTTATTTGGAATCCTTAAAGCTGGTTACATGGTCCCTCAGACGTGCTGCTTGGACAGTCTGCAAAAAAGAGTCTGAAAATGGGCTCTCTTTTGCCCAATTCTTTTTTTTGACTCTCCAAAGCATTTGACACTCGCCCCCGCTTTCTAGAACGATTGGCCAGGTGTGGAAAGGTGTGAAAATAGGCAGAGCACCAAGCTTATTTTCTGCGTTGCCACCAATGGAGGCGTTGCACTTTTAGAAAAATTAGGAGGAAAGTGACTGAAACCTAAATCAAGTTCTGAACACCAGACAAGAACAACTCATCCTTTACTTTAAATTATACTCTTGTTGCATTTGGTATTAAAAATAGAGATGCACCGATAGACTGGCCGGTGACCGGAATTGACCGGTTTTCACGTGCTCGGCCATGACCGGCTACCGGCAGGTCAGTCTGACATATGCTGATTTCATGCCGGTCAATGCTACAATTAACTGACAACATAAGTTATACGAGTTACAGTTCTCAAGGACACACACACGGACGTGACAGCACAGTCTCTTTTTCCTTTCTCTCAACTTTTCCGCAGTGTGAAGCGTGTGTCCGCGCTATTCTCGCACATGTAGGGAACCTCGTGGATTAACCTGCAACACGTCAGCTGTTTGGAAATCCTTCAGCGTGTGTGCAGAAGATAACAAGTTTGCAATATGCAACACCTGCAAGGAAAAAGTAGGGCATGGAGGGATGACACCAAAAACCTTTGGCACAACGAATCTAATCAGACACTTGAGACAACATCACCTAGCTGAATTTGCGAAGTTTGACGAAGCTAGCAAAGGGCAACGCTCCGGGGCTAAAGGTAAACACCAAGTTCAAACTAGCACTGAGCCATCCGCAAGTCAGCAACCTCTGTTCGCTTTTTTAAGCAAGGAAAGGAGCCAAGGCATAACAGGAAAGATAATGGAATTCATTGCACTGGATGACCAGCTGTTTTCTGAGGTTGAAAATCTGGGTTTCAGAAATCTCATAAACTATCTGAGCCCAAAATATGTCATACCAAGTCGACGATATTTCTCAGATATTTCACTGAAAGAAGTGGTTGACGTGTCAAAACACACTCGCAACATCTTACATGCAGTGATTAGTTTTACAACTGACATTTGGACGTCAAATGTGAGCCTGAAGTCAATGCTAAGCCTAACTGCACAGTGGGTGGATGATGACTTCCAACTGCACAACTTCAAGAGATGGTCGGGTCCCACTCTGCTGCCAATCTGGCCTGTGCATTCAACAGAATGTTACAACATTGGGGAATCGACAGGTGTAGGGTGCATGTGGTGTTGTGAGACAATGCAAGGAACATGGTCAAAGCACTGAATGACGCCAACTTGGCTAGTTTGCCCTGCATGGCGCACACATTACAGTTGGCAGAGAACGAGGGTCTGCTGTCACAACGATGCATCACTGACATGGTGAAAACCGGGAGGAAAATGCAGCAAGATGTCATCACAAGATGGACCTAGTACTATATGCTACAATCGCTGTTTGAGCAGAGACGTGCGCTAGGGGCATTCGCTACGGAGCGTGACCGACCGGCCATTCTCACTATGCACCAGTGGGGGTTAATTGAGAACGTGCTCACTCTCCTCGCTCCTTTCGAAGAACTTACAAAAGAAATAAGCTCATCGACAGCAACAGCTGCAGACGTGATTCCAGCAATCACCGTGCTGAACCGGCTTTTGGAGAGAAGAGCTGATACAGACTTCAGAGTGGGCACCACAAAAGCAACCTTGTTGGAGGCAGTCCAGAGAAGGTTTAGTGACGTCGAGAAGGAGCCCCTTTACACATTGGCAACAGTTCTTGACCCAAGGTTGGTTGGTTATTTATTAAAACATTTATTTATGTATTTAACCTATTTTATTAATGAATTAATGAATAAACGTGTGTGTGTGGTTTGCATAGGCCTATAGCCTGTTAATATCTGATTGTGAAACAATACTTTCTTAAATCTTTCTTTTTTTGTTTATGCAAAAGGTACAAGAATCGCTACTTCTCTAATGAAGTGAAAGATCAAGTGAAACAGGAGCTTCAGTCTGCACTGCAGAGGGAGACCAGATGCCCACCAGAGGAACCTGCTGCTGTAGCATCCATGGCTCGTGGACCTGACCCAGAGGAAGCATCTGCAGCCAAAGTAGCTTACGGTTTTCAGTTCACAATGAAATCCTTAAGGAAAATACTGAGCTGGAGCAACCAATGGCCAGCCCCTTGTCTGTGCAGGTACAGAGCTACCTGTCAGAGGCGCCCATTAGCAAAAGTGAAAATGCATTGACCTACTGGAGGATCAACAAAGATCATTTCCCTGCACTTGCTCCACTTGCCCGAGCTTACCTCTCTGCACCATGTACAAGTGTTGACAGTGAGCGCTTGTTTAGCCTGGCTGGACATGTGGCAGATGAGAAGAAACAGACTGATCACTGATCTGGTGACAAAGCAGAAATGCTTCTGTTTGTGAAGAAAAACTTGCCATTGATGTACAAGTGATTGCAATAGGCCTGTGTGTGTGTGTGTGTGTGTGTGTGTGTGTGTGTGTGTGTGTGTGTTTTGACTTGAGAAATATTTGTACTGCAAGGCTATATTTATTTTATTTATGTTATTTATATATTATTGTATTGCCATTACCTGTTTTCCCTGTTTTCATACAGAGGTTTAGTTTGCTAAATATCACTTTTTCTGTTGGATATTTGATGTGAAAAGGAAATGGTTCTAACATTGCACTTTAGATGTGTGTGAATTTCCCACACCAGGAGTAATTTATAGAGTTCTATTTTATAGTGATCCATTATCTGTTCAAAAAATGTTATATGTTCTATGCAAAATGTTCTATTAAAGAAAAGGTAGAAAATAAATATTTGTGTGTGTGCTGTAAAGTGGTTAGAAAAAATGAAATCGGAATCGGCTAAAATCGGTATCGGCTGGCCTAACTCAAAGAAAATCGGAATTGGCCTAGAAAGTTGTAATCGGTGCATCTCTAATTAAAAACGTACTATTTTAATCTCCTGCAGCCTGCTTTTTGATCTCTTGTTTCAATGACTACTTGTAGCTGTATTTTAACATCTACGCTATTACAGGGTTCGACATTAACCATGGCCTGTGGCTGCAAAAAGTTACTCTGTGGCCACCAAATATCCCCTGTAGTTGGTTACTTGTAGCCACCAAGTTTTATCAGGTCTCTCTTGAGAATGGGGGACGTAGCATCCCTTCAGCCCAGTAGCGCCATCGGTAATGCCTTGTTACCATGTTTCCATGAAAATCATGATGTTGCAGTCCATTATTATTATCTATTGTTTTCCAGAGGCCATACATTGGTGAGGAAAATGCTGGGTAGTGATAGCCTATAATGAGTTAGTTTTAGCCTAGCACTTAGCTTCCTCTCTTGTTCCGTCTTTGTTTACGCTTTCAACCCCGCCTATAAGTAGCCCCCGCCAGTGTTGTAGTACTCAGTCTCGTCTCAGAATAGACTGCGTTTTTACTGTCTGTCTTGTGTGTGTGTCTATATATATATATATATATATATATATATATATATATATATATATATATATATATATATATATATATCGATCCAGATATCTATTGATCTATCGATCGATCAATCTCTTTTTCATTAATTGAAGTGCCATATTTTCACTAAGTCTTTTTATTAATTGAAGTGCCATAGTTGAGGAAGGTTGTGTTAAATTGCCTTTTCTGTATTGTTTTTACATATGTTACGGGAAGTGAGGAGAATACTGGACCCAAACGCAGAGAGAGGAAGGCAGGCAGGAAGAGGGTAGAACACGAGGATTTATTCAACAAAAACGGGGACAGTACAGCGACTGGAAAAAAACAGGGAAAAATGCAAAAAAGGCACAAGGCTGAAATAAACTGACTGAATACCAAACAAGAAGTACGAGGAACAGAAACTCACGGCCCGAGGACACAGACTGACCGGGCGAAGACACAAAATGATCTGACAAGAGACAAAGGGAACACAGAGGTTAAATACACGAGGTAATGAACAAATGAGGGGCAGGTGATACAACAGGTGAAACGCATCAGGGCGGGGCAGGACAAATCAACAAAGGAGGGAAACACAGAGAGTAAAACTAGACATGACAAGACAGAAAACAGACTATCAAAATAAAACAGGAAACAGGAACAACAGACAGAAAACATGACATCAACTAAACACAGAAACTTGACACAACACAAGGGAGAACAGAACACAGGGATTAACTAAAACATACACAATACAGAAAAACCAACAAAAACAGGGAACTTACAGAAAACAACAAGGAAGCAACAGAAATAAACAAACAGGTAACAGGAATGGAACACAATACAAAACAAAACACCAAAACCATGACAACATAGGCTTATATTTGGGCTGCCAAAAATGCCTGTTGGGCAAGTGCTTAAACATATTAGCGTCTATACCTTTATTATGTATGACCAACTTATTGTCTTTCCCCACCTTCAAAACACTATTCTGGACAAGGTAGATTTTCTGTTAAGGACATATCTGAAGGTTTTCGTTAAGGTATTGTGGAGCCTATCAGCTTTACTATATTGAGCCTTCACATGTTTCATAACCAGGCGATATAGGAGTAATAAAAGATGATCTGTGATGGCGCTCAATGCCAAATGAGCATATAAATTTAGAATGAGTTAATTTTACAATATACTGCTGTAGCATCTTGATGTACTTCGTAATAATGTATGCCTAAGTCGTTTACAGTATGTTGATCTTTTGAAGACATTATTGCCACATTAATGCACACATTACATTATGAGGAATCCAGTAGCTATCTATGGACAACGCTTGACCTCTATTGAATTCCAGTTACATCATCTCCAGTAGGGCTTAGCACTGTATACATACACAGCATGGAGTTTACACATGGATGATGGAAGCACAGTGCCGGATTTAACATTCACACTATGGGCACTTGCATGTCAGCACACATCAGCTGGAGTCAACTACGCTCATGGTGGACGTGATTCACGTGACAGAGTGGAGAATTAGGCTCAGAGGGAAGATTCTGAATGGGGTCTGCAGCGTCGTTCACGTCAGATTCAAACGCGGCAGGTTGAGGGGGTGAAGCGTGATCGGACTCCCAATGCTTGTTCTGTTGGATCTCCCAGTCGAACCCACACTCAACCTGCCTGGATTTGGCTCATAGTTGCTTCAGTTGTGTAATTCAGATTGATTCAGACTGGACGTCCACTCATTTTATCATTTGTTTTCATTTGACAGAGAGTCACTTTATGTGACAGCGGAGTCTCTCCACCTCAACTCAGCATGAATGTGCAGGTCCAATCTACTCCAGTCAAAGCCTGTGAGTCGTGCAGCATATCATCTGATGCCTGCTGTGCCTGCAGATGCCAGGGCGGCAACCTCTGTTGTAAGATAGGGCACAGGTCCCCACCCCTCTGCCTCTATCTGTCTCTCTTCCCCTCTTTTTTTTCTCCTTTTTCTTCTCCTTCCTGCCTCACCCTCCCTCCTCTCACTCCCTCCTCTTTTTCACTCCTCTGCACTGACACGTTAGTCAAATCTGCCCATTATGCGCTTCGTTGGTCATGCATTGCTTTTATATCTGGCATAAAGCAGTCAATGACACTGAAAAGTGAGAGCACATGAAAAGAAGAAAAAGAATGTCCACACACACACACACACACACACACACACACAGAAAGGAGTCTCATGGTTTGGTAGCCTTTCAATGTGAGCATCTAAGACTAAGCATCATTCATCAGTGTCACTGTTTGTTTTTCTGAATGCTTCTTCGTCATTGGTGTATACAGGGTAAGACCGAAGTCTTGTTACAATAATTATACACTGCAGTACGGCCTATCATTTGGCACAAAAGGAGCATGTGTCTCAACAAGAGCAGTCCACAACGCTTTTACATAGAAAACTGTTGTGGATGATTTTTGTATTAGTGCTCTGGCTATATACATAAATATACACTGACCATATTTATAGTATTTCAATTACACTTTGGTGGTGGTAGGTCTTCTTATCATTCGTGTGCACTCGAAGTAGCCCATTTCCTGATTGATTCTACCACCACTCCAGTGGAGGCGCTAATGAGCTAGATTACTACACACACAGTAGCAGAAGAAGACCAGCTACACACAACGGCGCATACACCGATCGCACTCAGCTTGAGAAAAGCGCTGCCTGCACGAATGAGGTAAAAAAACAGGAGTGAGTCGGTTCATTCTCCTGGTTCAGTGACACTACACGGGTTAATTAACCGGGTCTTTGGTCAGTTCGTCAACACTAGTGTTGAAGCGCTGAGTCAGTCAACCTCCTCTAATTTAGCTACAGCCAGCCAAAAGATAGCATGGCAACTGCAGATGGAGGAGACCCATCGACAGAACTTGAACCCCCTCTCTTTCATTGAAGTCGTCGGTGTGGAAGTATTTTTGGATTTCCAGTGAGTTATGTTGACAACGTTCGCGTTGTTGACAAAAAAGCCACAGTGTGCAAGCTCTGCTATGTGCGTGTACCATATTCTTCCACTGGCAGCACGACTAACATGGCAGTTCATCTGTGTGGTGTATGTTCAACTGTTCGGAAGTAGTTAAGACACTTAATTGTTCAGAGAAGACTATGGACATGGCTGTTTTATTGTTTTTTGTTTGTTTTGTTGTGAACTTGAATGTCATCTTCTGTGAAGAAGACTGCAGTTACAAAAGAGAAACTAGATGGCAGGTTATAGATATAAGTTATTGTTACATTATGTTGTTAATAAATGTTTAATAAATGTTTTAAATTTGACAATGTACATTGCGAACAAAGGTCAGATATTATATTGCATAAAAGTCTAGTCTAAAAATGGCATAGCAAACTGTGCTTTAAAAAAAAAATTTAAAAATCGAGAATCGAATCGAACCGTGATCTTAGAATCGAAAATCTAATCGAATCAAGGATTTGGAGAATCGTGACACCCCTAGCTTTGACACATTTTCAGTACCAAAGAATGTCCCATTAGGTCTGAATACTACTTTTATGCCAAGCAGTGGGACCGCTATGGCTTTTGAATTTTGTTCCGGGAAGCCAGTGGCCGAACTGCTGGAGGCATAAAAGCAATTCTGGATCCTGCACACAGTGTTGCAACTTGTTGAAAATATAGGGCTTTGGCCGTGGCTATAGTTGCCTGTGATGGGAGTGAGCTGTGAAGACTATAATCAGTGTCAGCTCACACAGCCAGACCTGACACCGCACACTGAGACACAATATCTCTCCCTCTCGCACACTCATACAAACACACATGCACATCATGCACGCACGCACGCACGCACGCACACACACACACACACACACACACACACACACACACACACACACACACACACACACACACACACACACACACACACTTTCTCAATCTGTCTCAGTCTCACACCCACGCTTGCGCGCTCTCTCTCTCTCTCTCTCTCTCTCTCACGCACAGAAAGATGCTGGGTACCATTACAGTGAGTGACCAAGCACACAGGCATCTGGGGGGGACTGGACAAAGAGATTGTCACTCCACATTCAGTGTGTTGTGTGTATTGCTCTCACCAACACGAGGATGGCAAGACTTGTGTCTATCTATGTGACAGTGGATGTGATTTCCAGTGAAGTGTGTGTGTATGTGTGTGTACTTATGTGCATTCCTTGCCTTTTATCTGGGTATAGCCTCAGAGCAATTCACAGCCTGTCACTCACTCTCTAGGACTGGCAGTAAGAGTGAGAGGTAGAGAAGGATTGGGTGGAGAAAGGAGGACAGACCGAGCGCCAGGAGAAAGAAGAGAGATTAACAACAATTGGGAGATGGAGAAGGCCAGTGAGAGGCTGCGAGGGGGGGCAAGAGAAGGAAAGGGAGAGATGGTGATATAGAGAGCGGCAGAGGCTGTTTGCTCCCTTGGGTGCATGGGTTAGGGCAGCCCGCGGGCGCAGTTGGCATGCAGCTGGGCGCACTGTCGCTCAGTCCCTCCGGCAGGCTGTGTGCTCGCCCTGCCTTCCCTCGGAGAGCAGAGGTCGAAGGGAAAGAGAAGTGTATGTGTGTGTGTGTGTTTTGTGTGTGGCTGCTGCCTCATCAAAAATGCCAACACTGCTACACCATAGCCCATATCTGTTTATGGGCTCATTGCTCAGTCCCGCTGTTGCTCAGGGGGACCATTTGCAGTCACACTTGCATAATGATAATAATAGGGTGACTTGGAGTGGTTGTGACTGTGTGTGTGTGTGTGTGTGTGTGTCTTGACGCATGTGTTTATGTGCTTTTAGGCTCTTTCTATTTCCTCACTCGATTCATTTGTCCATCCTTGTCTCCCCACACACACACACACACACACACACACCTCTTGTCCTCCTCCTTATTATCACACTAACTCCGATCCGCCCTGTTCCTGCCCCGTCCTGCCCCCATCGACCGAGCACCCACACACATGCCCTGGCATGACCCTGTGGGCACGCCACAAACTCCCGGGGCATGGCCCATTTTAACCATACACTGGACAAAAGGTGATGATTGCATTACACGCATCGCCGGTCTTCTCGCTCCTCCACCAAAACCAATACCCCACCAACCCATCATTAGTTCACATGCCACATTGGGCGCGCTCATTTTTCTTCCTCCCCTTTTTTAATTTTACAGGGCTGGGATTATTTTACACCCAGTGTTTTTTTTTTCTTCTTTTTTCTTTAACCGCAGGCTGGTTTGGGCCTGCAAAGTATTTTACAGAGGGAGAGAGGAGAGAGAAAAACACAGTAAGCGAGTGGGCCCTACTTTAGTACAGCTTATATACACAGTGTATTGCTGTGCTGTATGGAAGAAATGTAATAAGATGAAATTGATTCACACATGAAATGAAACAAGAAAATAAGAAATGAGTTAAAGAGAAATAAATCTAAGGAAAATTAGAACATGCAAGAACTGTTTAGAGTTTATCTGACTTAAACTGCTGGATGTCTACTCAATCAACCAGCAGCAGTTCACAAAATTAGGTAAATTTAACTTTTTAAAGAACTTTTTCCAGAATTTATTACTTTTGAATTAGCTGCATGCTGTTGCTGTGTGTTCAAACTGGAAGAGTTTCATATAATCTAATTTTACGTTTAATAGTGGAATTAGCAACTATATAAATGGCCAGTCTGACTGAAACCTGTTTCAGACTAGCCACTTATTTTAATGTTGTATTTTCCCACTTTGAGAAGAAATGATGCTTTATTCCACAGGCATGCATGAATTTAGTTACAGTAAGTTTAGCAAACTTCAATATTCAATTTAATTATAATTTAATTTAATTGGAACAACGTGATTAATTATCGTTCATTTATCGTTATCGAGGTAAAATGTGCAATTAATCGTGATTTTGATTTTAGGTCATACCGTGCAGCCCTAGTCTGTGCCCACATATGTGTCTCAAAGGCAGAAAAATATGTCTGCCATGCCACATTCCTGCCATCTGACTAACCACATTCCTGCCATAGCCTGGCAATTAAAAGCCTTTACCTCCAAATCCCCACCACATAACCTAGCTCAGCAGTGAACTGAGAGCACAGAAAGCCCATTAAAATGAGAAGTGCATGCCAGCTTCATAATCGAAACACATGTAAGCCATTAAGAGTACACTTTGAATTCTTCTCTGTGAGCTAAAGGAGAGAGAGAGAAAGAGAGAGAGAGAGAGAGAGAGAGAGAGAGAGAGAGAGAGAGAGAGAGGGGTAGATCAACTCAGAAAGAGAATTTTGGATTCTCGTCTCACTTAAACAACTTCTAAGTCAGCAACAGAAGGAAAAAAATGCACATAATAGAAAAAGAGACGTAGACAAGAACAGAGAAAGTAAAGAGAAACTGGGGCTTTGATTAGTGGGCCGGATGATAGCACTAATATGGGGTGTTTAAGCACTAAATCCACACTCTTGCTGTGCCTTTGCATCTTCAAATAACCCTCTTCGACATCTTTCAGATGGTTTGGCCTCGGGTTCTTTGAATTGGGTCCCTATGGCGACAGCCCGGCTGGCCGCCAGAGCAACACTCTTTCCTGATTCTGTTTGGAAGTGGCAGGGATCACAGAAAGCCACTTCTGAGCACAGACTCCCTGCAAGAGCTTTCTGTCTGTCTGTCTGTCTGTCTGACTGTCTGTCTGCTGAGTGAATCTACCTCTCTCAATTATCACCAGGCAAAATGGCCAATTTCTTCCTATATTTCGGTAGTTGTGAGGACCTAATGAAGTTTTCCTTCATGTATCCGTACAAAATGCTCCGTCTGTGTTTCCCTTCTGTCTCATTGTCTCTCTTTTTATTGCCCTCTTCCTCGATTTGTAATTCCTAATGCAACCTCCCACTGTCTGTGTCATGTGGTTGTTACATAAGTGAACCCAGCTTCACACATGCATGCGCACTCGCACGCATACACAACACACGGTTCCCATTCATAGACCACTTTCTCTCCTTAGAGACACATTCACAGCATCTCTGTTCAGGTTTAACTGTTATATAATGTTGGAGGGAAGCACCAATATATATTTTGGATTTAGGCTGATGATATTTTCTGGTGCCATCATGCAGTAAAAGCATTTGAAAAGCATCTGACATAGTAGTTTAACTCTGGCCCTCTGGATAACATGATAATAAAATGAACAAAAAATAACTACAAAAAAATTTGCAAATGAATGAATTGATGCTTTGTTGTATTTCTTCAATGAAAGATCTGAGGAGATTAAATAAATGTTACGGGATTCCCACAGAACAGTTACGTGATCAAATACTGTATACTGCATCATATCCATTGTAGGATTTCCTCCAGGAAACTGTGGTAAGCCACCCTGAGCTTGAAAAGCGGATCAATTTAGATAATTGATGACGGCCTAAACAATAGTTACTCAATTAACAATATTTCCTGTAGGAAAGCGTGATATTTTTCTCTGAATATATACATTTCCCTAGTTCATACTTTTTTTGTTGTTGGTGGTCCTAATTTCTAACAAGATGGCCCATCTCTGCTATAAAATCCTATATAGCATCAGATGTGTATGAAGATGAATTGATTGTCCCATACTTCTAACAAAAAGTCTTATGAATCTGCTAGTGAACTCTGTCTTTCAGTGTTTAGAAGTGTCCTAGGCAGAGAGAGGTTCAACACTGGCAGCTGCATGGGACACACACTACTGAGGGGAAGTCTCACACACAATCAGTTTTCATGAGCTATTTCCAAAGTTTTCTTCGTCCTCTCTGTTCTGTTTTTTTTTTTATTCTTCCGTTGTCCCTCTGACTTTTTCTTCCTATTGTTGTTTTGATGCCACTGATGTTTTTTATATTCCTTTTTTCTCTGTCTTTCTTATTGTCAAATCCCTCATGCACTCTCTTTGAACGTGTGGACGCACACTCACATTCACAAGCCCAGATCACAAACGCTCATAGAAATACTCTTCTCTCCCTGACGCCTTCGTGCATCTCTCCTATTCCCCCTGTCTCTACCTTACTCCCCTAACCTTTTCTCTGTATTTCCTCCATCAGTTCTTCTTTTTCTCTTTTCTTCTTTGCCTTTGTTAAATGTGTCTGCCTTGCCCCCCCCCAACCCTTAAAACGTCCCCTAAGATGCTCTCTGTTTTTCCCTTGCTTGCATCCATCGCTCCCTCACTTCCCTCACTCTCCCGCCTGCCTCATTGTCTTTGATCCCGTTGGTCTCTGTCTTAGTCGTCCTAGCAGACTGCTGTGGGCTTATTGACCACGGTCACAGCGGAGGGATCCCCATTCAGCCCCCCTTCAGTGCAACATGGACATGTCTAGCACATGGCCTCAGTCGCACTTCACACTGACAATAAAGGCCGGATTCTCTCTCTCTCTCGCTCTGCAGTCTGTAACCTTCTTACACATCCATTAAAGGGAAAAATCTTTTTTCTTTTATTTCCTGCTGTTGAATCACTTGTATTTGTGTCTGAAAATGTATATACATACAGTATGCCATTTTCGTTTAAATGTACATAATGTATATGTATGCGTTTAAGTTGTAAGCTTTTAAATACTTTGACAGTGTGAAAGCCAACCGTCACCCTATGTCAGACATTTGCAGGTAAAACACACTTCAAGAAGCAAGTCAAGTTGTAAACAACGTTGACTTTCATTCGAAACAAACAAAACATGTCTGGCTTTCTATGCCTTGAGAAGCTCAACTAGCCTGACAAGCCCGACCCACATCAAAATGTTGGGTCTGGGAACTCACCATTGGCAGGGCTCAATCCGAGGGGCAGGATAAACGGTTTGACTTTCAAATTCCCTCTGCGCTCATAGCCAACCAGAGCAACGCTAGTTGATAGATTAAACTTTTGCCGTATCCGGTCGGCAAAACTCCGAACACATCTTTCTTTTTTAAGAATGACTTCAGTGCTTAACTCCAAGTCTTCCAGAGTCGCGGCTAAAGCCGATTCGAAAGACCGCTGTTCGCCAGCAGCAGCAGCAGCCATCTTCTTTGTTTTCAAGAACCGTCGCAACTCTGCCGTCCTTATGTTAAGCCCGCCCACCGACTCAATACACGATGTGATTGGCCTGACCAGAATTAGTTTTTTCCAGCTCGCAAGCCAACGGAGAGTTGTTAGACTGACCCTGGCTGCAAATTACATTTGCTGCCGCTAGGGTGCGTCTAGATTTCTAGGCTAAAGCTCAACCACTAAACGCTGGAACATGCTTCTTCGGGCTGCACATACTGCTGCGAATATACGTAGGTGTCGTACATAGATGTTTGCGTGGCTGTTTTTTTACTCCTACACATTTAGTTTTTTCCCTTTTCAAACCTCCCTCAAATAACAAATTCTACCAAATCCAACCGTATAACCATGTACTATAAATGGTTAATGAATCGACCTCTTTGCTCTGCCTGAGCAGTGTTTCTAGACAATCTTGGCCCATACTGAAATAAAGTGGCTTGTTTTTGAAATTCCAGTTAAATTCATTGACGGTTAAATGCTTTGACTTGCGGTTTGTGGCGCATTTCAGCCGCTGTTGTCTGCACGTAGGGTCAGGTGGACATTCGGGGATAATAAGCAGTCAGAGATGAACAGACAGAAAGAGGTGGGGATTGAGAAAAAGACAAAAGTGGGAGCAGATAATTGTACAGTGACTGGATTCTTCTGGAGCGAGCAGCCTATATGTGCATGCATAGACTCGTGTTTGTACAGTATTTGTGTGCGTGTAAGGGTGTGCGTGTGTACATTGCAGCCACAGACAGACACATGGGAGCCTGAGGAGCGGTGAATATTACAGAGGAGTGGACCACAGAGGGACCAGGCCCATAGCCAACAGACAGGCCCCACTCATAAATCCTCTCCACACTGACGCCTTTTCTCTCTCTCTCTCTTTCTCTGTCAATCTGTCTTTTCTGTGTGTGTGTGTGTGTGTCTCTCACTCATTCATTTTGTGTGTCTTTCTCTCTTTAGCTGGGAAAATAGTCATATCATATGAACAATTTGTAATACTCTAGGCTATAAGCATTGGCTCTTTGGGCTAATTTGATTGTAATTGGTGGAGGGAGATGAAATTAGCCTTATCCACTGTGGTGGCATCTCACTTGTAAACCTGTGCAATAAACCTAAGAAATGCACGTATGTATAGGAGATCCTGAAGTACATTTTGAAATATAGTCTTTTAAATTGATATTTTTTTTTGACAGTTTTGGAATTTATTTGTAAACTGGATGTCTAAAAAACAAATTTTCAATTTCATTTGTCAAAATTCAGCCAGCTAGACACCTTCTTTGACCTGCAAATCACAAAACCACACTGACTGAGCTGTGCTGCTCCAATGGTTGTCAACTTTGAAAAAAAAGCCTGAATAAAAATCCATAAACTTCTGCTCTATTAAATCTTCATGGATTTCATTGTAACTCCATGAAATCATCATGCTCTATCTGAAACAACGCGTTCCCTGGCCACAAGGAAGAAGATGTTGCTTTGATAAGTGTATTTGTTTTAGCATAACCGTATGCTCACAAATTAAGTCTGAAACGTAGTTTGGGAAAAGTGGTGTGGTTGAAGTTGAACTAATGTTTTAAGACTACCCTAGGCTACCTTCGTCTGTCAGTTGATGACAGGTTAATTCAGAAATCGGTGCTTTCAAATTTAAATAATCTGCATTCAGTTTGTATGTGCTGACCAGTGGTGGAATGTAACTTAGTACATTTACTCAAGTACTGTACTTAAGTACAAAACTGAGCTACTTGTGCTTACAGTACTTGTGTCTTTTCTTTTCATGCCACTTTCTACTTCTACTCCACTACATTTTAGAGAGAAATATTGTACTTTTTACTCCACTACATTGATCTGACAGCTTTAGTTACTAGTTACTTTACACATTAAGATTTTTGAACACAAAACACATGTAGTTTATAAAATACAATGTTTTATTATAAATTAAACTACCCAACAACATTTAGACCTATAAGTCCAGCTGAAATGATTAAACATAGAACTGTTTTGAACGTTTCCAGTTTCTAAAATGTGGAGATTTTTCTGCATTGAGTACTTTTACTTTTAGTACTTTAAGTACATTTCCTGATCAAACCTGATCAATGCAGGACTTTTACTTGTAACAGAGTATTTTTACAGTCTGGTATTAGTACTTTTACAAACCCCAATTCCAATAAAGTTGGGATGTTGTGTAAAACGTAAATAAAAACATAATACAATGATTTGCAAATCTTTTTCAACCTATATTCAATTGAATACACTACAAAGATAAACTTTATTGTATTTTGCAAATATTCACTTATTTTGAATATGATGCCTGCAACATGTTCCAAAAAAGCTGGGACAGGGACATGTTTACCACTGTGTTACATCACCTTTCCTTTTAACAACACTCAATAAGCGTTTGGGAACTGAGGACACTTATTGTTGAAGCTTTGTAGGTGGAATTCTTTCCCATTCTTGCTTGATGTACGACTTCGGTTGTTCAACAGTCTGGGGTCTCTGTTGTTGTATTTTGCACTTCATAATGCGCCACACATTTTCAATGGGAGACAGGTCTGGACTGCAGGAAGGCCAGTCTTGTACCCGCACTCTTTTACTATGAAGCCACGCTGTTGTAACACGTGCAGAATGTGGCTTGGCATTGTCTTTCTGAAATAAGTAGGGACGTCCCTGAAAAAGACGTTGCTTGGATGGCAGCATATGTTGCTCCAAAACCTATATGTACCTTTCAGCATTAATGGTGCTTTCACAGATGTGCAAGTTACCCATACCATGGGCACTAACACACCCCCATACCATCACAGATGCTGGCTTTTGACCTTTGCGCTGATAACAATTTGGATGGTCCTTTTCCTCTTTGGCCCTGAGAACATGATGTCCATGATTTCCAAAAACAATTTAAAATGTGGGGACCACAGCACACTTTTCCACTTTGCGTCAGTCCATCTCAGATGAGCTTGGACCCAGAGAAGCCGGCGGCGTTTCTGGGTGTTGTTGATATATGGCTTTTGCTTTGCATGGTAGAGTTTTAACTTGCACTTGTAGATGTAGCAACGAACTGTGTTAACTGACAATGGTTTTCCGAAGTGTTCCTGAAGCCACGTATTAATATCCTTTACATAATAATGTCGGTTTTTAATGCAGTGCCGCCTGAGGGATCAAAGGTTACAGGCATTCAATGTTGGTTTTCGGCCTTGCCTCTTACGTGGGGTTTATACTTGAGTAAAGGATCTGAATACTTCTTCCACCACTGGTTCTGACACAGTAAGGGAAGTGTCACACATTATGTCAACACATAAATCATCCAGTGAATTAGTCCATAAGCTTACCCACTTAACCCCTATGGAGCAACACACTAAGATTTGCGTGTATTGGCTCATCTGCCGCTGTAGAGGTTTAAGGCCAGACCACTGTATCTGCAACATGGCATCATGACTTTGCGTAAACATACACGCCACTTTCCTAAAGCCAAATAGCGTGTTATCTGTACGCATTTTGAGCTATCCACGTGTATGTCTACGCTGTATACAGCGGATGTAAACATACACACCACGTGGCATCGCGAGAACGCGCCGTGCTATCGCGAGAATAACGTCACATGCGTGTAAAAAAACGTGTTGGGTTTAGGAAAAGAACATTGGGAAAGGCTTTAGTAACACACAAAAAAGACGGTGACCAACGTCACACACTTAGGAAAACAATAAACGGTTGGGTTTAGGAAAAGAACATTGGGGAAGGCTTAAAAAAAAAAACGCCACACGCAGGACGCAATCCCGGCTCTCCTGGGTGAAAGTCCTGTGTTTTACCCATCCGCCACCCCAATCAACCTCACTCTGCAGACTTCCGTCCTTTCATACTACTTGCTACTGCGATAATTCACACGTAATGTAGGTCAATGGAGGCCAAATGACGTTGATAAACACGCTAAAAAGCGATTATGCGTCTTGATAACACGCCAAAATGGCATACATACGCCACTTAATGAGATCAGTCTGCTATCTGAGCCTTTTGACCTCATAGGCCAACAACAACAAACTGTAGACGCCTTTGAAAGGGGAGAAGGTGGGAGGCCAGTGTGGGCCAGCTTCTGTTCGAACAGAACCAATTCGTACGACGTGTTGTCTGACAACTGTGAAATCAAAAGTTTACTTTCATAAACTTACACTTGTTCTGAGCGGCCATACTGGAAGATGGAGTGAAAAGTCAGCTGTCACAAAGAGGGGAGAGATGCAGTATAAATATAGGGATAATGGCACACAGTCTCTCATTGAAGACATTCATTATGCTGCACTTGCTTGTGTACATAAAAAGTGATATTGTGTCAAGACTGACTGGGTGTGAATGTTCAATCGTCTGTTTTGGAAAGTTACAGATATGGTCGGACACAGCTCCCTTTAATCCATCTGTCCGAAAGGTGCAGCAGGAAAAGAGCCTGGTGTCTGGTGTCTGGTGACCAGTTCTGACAGAGTATATTGGCAGCTTATGATGCCAGTCACACACAAATAGTGGCATGTGCCATTGGCATATATCTGTTTTTCTCCCATCTTACATCTTTCTTTCTAGCTAGCATGATCAGCCATTGCCACCATGAAAAGAAAAAAACCACCTCCTACCTGAGTACCTACCTCACATTGTATTAAAGTGTAGTCTAAAAAATACAAATCCCAGTAGAATCACTGTTTCATTGCAAAAATTACATTTGACAGTTGCTGTTCAAAACTCCACAGTAGTGCAGTTAAAACAAAGATGCCTACCATTCCTGCCCGTCTGTCCACCTTCACTTCCTCCCTTTGCTCCCCCAGCTGAGGTGTCAGCGAGGCAGACATTTTTTTCAGCAGGCAAAGTGTGTTGTGATTGGCAGAAATGAGATTGATTTAATCAGAGAGCCTATAATTACATTGCTGCTGTTGTTGTCATTGATGCTGACAACAGCCAGCCCTCCTATCTGCCTGTCCTTCAGTATGACTATATCTCTTTGTCTCCCTTCTGAAGCCTGTCTCACTGTCGGTCTGCCTGTTTCTCACTCTGCCTCTTTTGTGAACCTGCTACCTGCCTTCCTGTCCGCCCGGCTATACAGGACTGTGTTTCCTGTCTTAAAGCATGCACTTTTGTGTTTCTTTTAATGGCCATGTAATGAGCAGTGCAATTACTTGTTTCTTTGCATGTTTCTCTGGCACACACATACAGGAATGCTTTTTTGCCAGAGGGGACAAAGAGCGTGGCAGCCTTGAATGGCAGCTCAAAACCAGCGACCTTGATTCACAACCTTCTGCTGGAGTTGGTTTGTCCTGCTTTCATGTCTGACTCGTCTGTGTCTTTGTTGTCGCATGTTTGCGTCCCTGTCTTACCTTGTGTAAAATGTACTCTCTGTTGTAATGACTGACCTTGTGCATCCTAAGACTTTTGCAACACCTGCTGCCTTTGGGTCTAATCTCAGACATTCACATCGCAGTCTGTCTCACAGTTTGATTCATGCTAATTAAAGTGCTCAGTTGACCTGCATTTAAGGTTTTTTGTAGGATATAACCTTTATTTAAAAGACAGGATTTCCATGTCCAATTTGAACATGGAAATCCTTATTTGGATCATTTACTATAATTTTGAAAGATATGTTTGCTGATAAATAAATGTTCTTATTCTTAATCTTTTTTTTTTTTTTTAACATGTTCAAAATGATCTAAATGAACTAAACTACAAAATAAACTAAACAGTTTAATGGCAATTTCAGCTGCATGGTTATTACAAATGGTAACTTATGGTAAATGTCTACTTTAAAACAAACCCAGTCACAGCCAAAACTAAATATTGACAAAAGAGATGGCATGTGTGTCCTTTAAATAGGCCAAATGATGCACGATGTTTATGCAGAACTTGTATGATGAGAAGCATTTCTAATATTGTCTAATACAAGTTGTACAACCTTTATCTCCCTGTGTCTCTGAGGAGCATTGACAAAAAAACAAACACAGGTTCTTAAACAGCCAAACTGGTTCAAACAAAGGCATAAAAACACATTGATGGTGTTGTTGATGCTTCAAGTTTACATCAAAAATATCTTCTTTGTCTGTAGTTGTTTATTGAGCAGTGTTTTGCCATGCTGTACTGCAACAAGTCTGTGTGTTGGCGGGAGGCATGTGCGGGCGTCATAGCTCAACAGCTGGCCAATCAGAGCTCCTGCTGCCACATTCAGAGACCCAAAGTGTTCCCAAAATGAAATGATTAAATGTAACATTATGAAATAAATAATCATCTGAATAAATACATACAAAAGATGGAATATGAACTATGAAAAAAGGACATTTTGGAATTTAAAACAGCTGGAACAAAAATAGAAATGACCTGCAGTAAACTGATGTGTGAAGAAGCAAATAGGGTTGGGTACCGAAACCCGATGCTAATAAACAAGCGGTTTCTACCGGACCGAATAGCAACGGCGATTTCGGTGCCTTGTTTCGGTACCACTGAAATGCAGCGCTTCTCTTTGATGCTCCGAAACAGACGTTAGAGGCAACAGAAGTATCGCTGCACATGACACCAGTTAACACTACACTTGACAGCAGGAAACGTTAGCCTACCGTTAGCTAGTAGCTGGATTAAACGCGGTTAAAATGCTGACAGCTAAACGGTGTAAAGTGTGTTTCACTGTAGAGGATTCCAACACAGGGATGTACAACAGTCTGCTGCTGCCGTTTTCGGAAAAACAACACAGACGGTGTGTTAACTTGAAACTGGTAAGCCTCATGGTGCATTCAAAGTTATTGTAAAATACCCTTTTTCACATCTGATGGTTGTTTTTGTTGTTGAACAGCAATTTACTGGTGAAATAAGTTACGGTTATAGGTTATTGTTATTACATTTTTAATAAATCATTTCATTTTGACCATATGGCCTTAGCAATAAACAAGCCATTCCTTAATGTCGCCGACTGTTGTTTTGTGCTCTTCCTTTTTTCTTTTTTCTTTTAAATCTTTTTTTAAAAGTACCGGCACCGTTTTAAAAGTATCGTTTTGGCACCAGTATCGGGGGGGGGGGGGGACAGACAACCGATACCCAACCCTAGAAGCAAGATGAAATAACATTTTATTATAATTATTTTAATCATTTATTGGACTATTTCACAATTTTGTATTGTGTTTTTTTTTTAATTTGTATTCATTTATATCATTATTTATTTCATGATGTTAATATTGAGCACTTTGGGTCTCCATACTTTGTGGGCTGGGCAGAGTTAATGTTGACAGACAAGATGAATTGTGAGATGGAATCATAGACTATATACAGTCTATGGATGGAATATGATAACAAATGAAATCCTTTTGAAAATAAATTTTTCAATTGCATTTAAAAAATCATTCTTTAATTCAACATTTAAGGGCAAAATTAGGAAATTGAATAGTTAATTTGCAAATTTAATTGTATTTTTATCCTAATGCATGTGTACATTTAATTGATTTATAATTGTTTTTTCTAAATGTATCAATGTATTAACTGATAATCAAACAATTACAGTATATAAATATTTTGATGGCACACTCCAGACTCCATACATTATACCACTAAGTAAATGTTAGTGTGCTTACATTATATTTAAAATTGTGAATGGACACTAATGTAGTGTCCATTCTCTCCCCTTTTAAAATAAATATTCACATCACTAAAGCTGCTCTTGTACTCTGGCTTTAGTGATTCTAGTGTAGTAGATGTCAAGACATTGATTTTGTGTCACTAAAAGTGTCAGTATGTAATTTAGAAAAAATGTCAGTAAATAATCCTATGAAATTAGAGCTGCAGGGCTCCATCGTGGCCTAGCAAGACAGAAAGGCATAGGTCAACTCCTCTCTTCTCTCTCCATCACCCTCAGTGCCAGCGGTCGGAGCGGACTCCCAATTTAGTGACTGTGATTCCCTCATAAACAAGGTCAAAGACACTGGAATCAGAGTTAGGGAGTGTCAGAGCATGAGTTTGGACCAAGGAAGCAAAGGGGGAGAGGACAAATGGAGATGTAGCAGCGGAAGAAGAGAGATAGAGGCTGGGTGAGTCAGGTTGGAGGGAGGGAGTAACTGGGAGGAAAGAAAGAGAAACTGAAAGAAGGGAAAAAGAGAGGGAGATTTGAGAGACAGAAAGAAAAGGCAGAATTAATATTCACAGACTCCCAGCACTTCCTAAATATTTTATTACTTCCAGCTGTTTGATGTTAAGGAGACTCACCAGAGAGCCCCCAACTCTCTCTCTCTCTCTCTCTCTCTCTCTCTCTCTCTCTCTCTCTCTCTCACACACACACACACACACACACACACACACACACACACACACACACACACACACACATACATACTAATAAAAATGGATACATGCACACTATCACAAAGCCACATGCAAGTAAATACCAACACACACACACACACACACACACACATACACACACACACACAAAGTTACAACCACAAACTCACAGTCACATAAACACACACACACACACACACACACATAAACACCAAAACACACACACAAACAAACATACCAGCAAACACACTATGAACACACATGCATGGACAACAGCAATTACACACATGTGCACTGCAGGAAACACAATAAAAACAGGCATGTTTACAGCCCCAAACTAGCACACACCAAACCACATGCAGCGTGGATACATACCCATACATAACCGTAACACACAAAAGTAAAAATCTGTTTTAAAAAAAAAAGAGCTCACCACTGACTGTACATCGATCATAATCTGTCTTTCAGGAGTTCTGTCACGTTTATTCATTTATTTATTGGCTTATTTATTTATTTGTGCACTCATTATTCGTTGGACTGACTTTCTTTTTATTTGCCAGCTCGGTTCCGAGGGGAGAGCGGGAGAACATTCATCTTCTGATGAGAGCAATCATTAATTCAAAACAGGCACATCCCTCGCTCTTTCCATTTGTCAGTCTATCTCGTTCTCTATGTCCATCACACAGGCTCTTTCGCTCTCTGTCTCTGCCTATCAGCCTAAATTTCTGCCACTGTCTCTCCCTCTGTGTCAGTCTGTCTCTCCTTTGTGTTTTCCCGTCTCGGCCAATGTCCCCCCACCTTTCAGACCATTTTCATAAAGATATCCTTCCACACTCAAAACACCAAAACAATAGGAAAATGGCAAAGTCTCTTCTTCTTCGCCGTCCTCTGTCAGTTCACAAACAACATGACTGTGCATCACAGCCAACATCTGGGACAAACATAGTGTGGTCACTCTGAATCTCTGATGATTAAACCTCCGTTATGTCCTGTCCTGCTCTCTGTCATCACCTAAACTATGTTTTAAAACAGCCAAACTCAATTTGTTCAGACAACGGAAAGAGCATAAAACAGTGACTTAATGGGAGAGTTGTCTTATCTTACTGTAATTGCCACACAGACTTACTTAATTGTTCTTTAAAAGCTCAGTTTTTCCCATCCACACCAAAATGTGAGGCCAGATATTTCAGATTACTCTAGGTAGGGCTGAACAATTAATCGGAATTTTATCCAAATTGCAATATGGACTAGTGCAACATCCAAATCACAGGAGGTGGAATATTTATTAAAGGCAAAATATGTGTCAAAATAGCATTCTGAAGGAAGTCGGCCGACAAAACGTATATTATGACTCAAGAAAAAAATCTTTGTTTAGTACAGATCTTGGCAAAAAATTATGCCATGTTCATTTTAATATATTTTTCGAAATGAAAATGAGAATAATAATGCAAAAATGATGATTCCCTCTAATATCGTGAACCATATCGCAATAATTGCAATTAGATAATTTTTCCAAATCTCAAATATCAGCTTTGTATGGATGGAGTGTAAAATTGTCTGGCTTACCGATTGTTTAAACTGAAAACAACACCACGTTTAAAAACGCAAAGGGTTGCATTGGTGCAGGGTGTGTTGCTTTCAGTACCATGATGATGAAATGTGATCTAGGAGGGCCGGTTTGAGTGATATTTCTCTGACTTCAGGTTTATCAGATATAAATACAAAAATGCCAAAATACTGCCCAGCAGTTTATAATACTATGAGGATTTTACAACTCCAGATAGTTATCACAGAGACAATCATTTCATCCATCATCTTGTGTTACAAAGTAATCTACCAGGAATGTGCACTTGCATTTACAGTGTACTGTCTGAGTCAGATTTTTTTTTTGCAGCTGTTTTTTTTAGTGATTTGAGTGATTCACAAAAAACATTCCCACATTTGGTTTCATTACCAAATTAATTGTACATCTTCTAGACATAACAAGATCTAATGTGTCAAAAATATACATACAGCACTGCTGGATTTTGGTTGCATGTCCTTTCAATTGGTCCTTTAGCCATTTTCACCTTATTTGGATGCTTTTGGTAGTCATCAAAAGTTCAACCAGATTTGTATTTTTTGTTTGTTTCAGGGCAGTCCACATCTTTTCAATGGAGTTGAGGTGAAGACTTTGGATAGCCATTCAAAAAGCTTATAATCAGCCTCTCCAGGATTTTGCGGCCTTTTTTTGAGATTGTTGTGGCCCAAAATGCCTGATTTTGCAGGAGCTTTTTAAAACTTTTAAAAAAGTGCGATAAAAGTTGCAATGTCTTTTGTATTTTTGTTACAATGAAATTGCGAGAGACAGTGAAAATAGCTAAAAAAGTAGCAATTTTTTTTTGGTATACTTTTTTAATAATAAAAAGGAGACTTGTTTCGGGGAGAATAAAACTACTCTGGGCTGAGTTTTCTTAGTAACCTTACCAAAAAGGCTCAGGATGCTGCAAATGTTGGTATAATATGAAAATGGCTGGTGTATTTAAGAAAAAAAACAAGTTATTGAATGAATCAAAATGAACATACAGTATCTGTCAGTGGCTTGTTGATATTTACATTGTTAGTTAATTCCCTATCCTGGCCTGGGACACACATTCATACGGTTTGATAAAGTACTTGTTGGACTTTAACTTATCATTGCACTTACAATAACGAGCGCAGCTGTCCTCAATTTAGGTCCTCGTGTACGTCTCATCTCTGGTTTTTCTTGATTCCACCGTGTGTGTTTGTGTGTGCGCATCAGTCGCGGGGGGAACTGACCAGTCCCGCCCGCTGCAGAGAGCCGACAGGATTGAAACAGCAGCAGCTTTCAGCGAGTTTAGAGTGAAAAAACGTTACAGCGTACATTGATGTTTTGCATGGTCTTTCGCTGTACGTTTTGTTGGTAAATGTGAGATGTTCAAGTCACACACGTCTTGTCTTCATATCAGAAACAAGGAAATTAATTTGGCGACGTACGTCAGCCCGTTCTCACTCCTGCTTGGTCAGTGGGACGCAAAGTCTGGCACGTGGGACTGCTGTGATTGGTTGAAGGCGTGGGAACCTCCGGTTATTGGTCAAATTTGCGGTAAAGTTGCGGTGATTGGTCAAAATTGCGAGTCGCACCGAATTCACGGTGATTGGTTGAATTTGCGTGAATTGTTGCGATCGTGAAATCCTGGAGGGACTGTGTAGTACTATACTATATAAATTTATAAGGATGAATTTTACGACTGTAGAGACAATCCTTTAGTCCTTCATCTCAAAGATCATGAGGTAAACCGCAGAAATATGGCATTCACGTTACAAAGTGTTCTATCAGGAATATGTGCTTGCGTGTACACTTTTTGATTGCCCACGCATTGCGTTGCTGTTGATCCAGCTTTAACTTTTTTGACATATCCGGCTTTTTCAAAAAAATTAAGTGACCAGGGTTTTGAACAATGTTTTTTTCACACAGTGCTATGTTGGTCTGAACATAGCCTTACTGTGGACATACTCTAATTTGTATCCCCATCTTCTTCTTTCGCTCTGTCTCTCTCTCCTCCCTCTATCTCTCCCCCTCTGATCCGTCTACCTCCCGTGTTCCCAAGCCTGTTAATAAGCAGATTGTTAATGAAGGCCTGAGTTCAAAGAGAGAGAGAGAGAGAGAGAGAGGGGAGGCATAGAGTGGTAAGATAGGGAGGAGTTCTGGACCAACTGTCTGTCTGTCAAAACATGTCCACCCGTCTGTCTCTTTGCCTCTCTTCTCCTCTGATGTGAGTCCCTCAATGAGCTCCCCGTGAGGACCACAACACAGCATTTGCTCTTTGGGTTTCCCTTTCATGTTCCATTAAATGTGAAGGAGAAGGAGAAAGAGAGACAGCCAGAGAGGGTGAGAGAGAGATTAATTACATGTTTCAATAATGGAGATTAATTAGTATTATTTAAACATTGACAGTATCAGCTAGACGTCAAGCGTTTTGCGAGGCGCACACTACACTTCTCACTTTAATGGGTAAATTCATGTCTCTCCGTGGCAGCCTAAAAGTCATCTCTTTACATCTTTTCCCCTCCTTCCACTACTTCTTCAATACTTTACATCAACTCCGCTGGCATCTGAAATTGTTTTTTCCTACCTATATTAAGCTTTGTATGCTTCAAAATAAACTTCCTGACATTTATATTTTGCTGCTTTTCCAGTACATAGACAAACCACAGCTTGAATGAAAGTCAGCAGCACAGAGAAAACTCTCAAAGTGGAAATGGTCAAGTTAAAAGCACTAACGAGTCAAACCCTTCCCCTCCCATTCCTTCTCCTGGTGGATGCCGACACATAAGTGGCAGTACAGAAACAGAAAAATCAAGCATAGTGGCTGTGAAGATGTCGCACAGCCCCTAAAAACATGCCAGCGCTCTCCAGCCTTGGCTCCAATTTGAGAGGGTGACAGGAAACAGTGAGGGGAGAGGGAAAGATGGCAGAGAGTTACTGTAGAGAGGAGAGCGTGAGCTCTAAAACCACATCCCGACACCACAGGCCGACTTCACCCTTTTTAACAGCACCATATTTCCCCAAAATGTATAAGACGTAGCATGTGATAGCCAAATGGCAGTGAAATCTCTGATAAATCCTGGGAGCAGTTTTTCTCTTGAGGGAAGGGCTGTCTGCTGGAATCATTTACAAGGGAGTGACGAGGAGATCTGTAATTGTTCAAATAACGAGAATAAGGGAAAAATAACTCAAAGCATATACATGGCCTTCAGATAAATCCGAGGGGTTAAAAATGATTAACTGGACAGACTGATCTCATGAAGTGGCATATGTATGACACGCCAATTGGTATGCCGTTATTGGCGTGTTATGAAGACGCACACTCGCTTTTCAGCATGTTTATCAACGCCGTTTGTCCTCCATTGACTTACATTACCTTGCGTGTGAATTGACGCCGGAGCGAGTAGTATGAAAGGGCGAAAATCCGCGTAGGGATGTTGGTCGAGGTGGTGGATGGGTCAAACACAGAACTCTCACCCAGGAGAGCTTTCCAAGTGGCATGATATCTGTACGCATTTTTTTTTATGGTTACGTGAAGTCATGATGCCATGTTGAACTGGACAGCAAAGACAAAAAAAACCATATTTCTGGTATATGACATAATGACCAGTTTTAGACATGGGTCTTTGTTCTTGTGAAATCATAGAAAGAGCTCTTCGGGTCTCTAAAAATTAGTCAAATAAAACAATTTAAGAAGCTAAAATCACTCTTTGGTTGAATTTTTCTGTGATGTGGGTTCTTAAATACACATTCAATTCATTTTAAAGGGTCACAAAAGCAAGCAACAATGAGCAACAGTGCAATTTCTTCACTTTAAACTGATATGAATGAATACTGACAAGCAGCAGGTATAGATCACACACCTGCACAATGTTAAGCACAATCTTCCAAATGTCCGTATGTGTGTACCCTGTGTTTGAGATGTACCAATCTCATCTATACATTGACTTGTTTATAAAAATGTTGCTGATCCAGAGGAGGTAGGTATGTGTTTTCTTCTGCAAAAAACAGCTTCTCAATTATGGCTTTACATGCCCTGGCACTTGAGAGATGTCCAGTATTGACTTAAGTCAAACTATTGAGCAGCTCCAACACTGAAGAGTAGCATGAAGCTTCACTCCATCTATGCCGAGATATGCTACTTTGGTGTAAGGGTTTGAGATGTATACTGAAGTAACAAGATCTCTGGTTGAACTCTCAAAAGACGGAGATGAGGGATGTGAAGAAAAACCAAACAGCGGGCATCCGCCTCATACTCGGCTCTACAGGGTGCACTTGTGTGCGTGCGTGCATGTGTGTACGTTTGTGTGCGTGTATGTTGTGGGTGTTTGTGTATCCTTTCTCCAGCAGGACCCCCAGATCAAAACCGCAAACCCACTCTCCCTCCCCATGCCTCTCTCTTTCTTTCTCTCTCTTTCTCCGCCTCTCCACCCCCTCTCTCATTAAAAACTGCAGCCCTGGCTTCTAATTAAATCCCACTTGAAAAGTCTTAAAGTCAGCCTCAGATTGATTCAATTTGCATTTCTGAACAGAGAACATTGCCTAAAAGGATTAATAAATTGGACGAAAAAATTCCTTCTTTCTGCGCCACGCCGTCAGAGCTTGTAAGACAACATCCAAAGAGAAATATCCCCCCTTAACAAACGTCTATCCAACATATGCTCTTGCTCTCTCTCTTGCACGTCCCTCCCAGGATGCCAGCAGAGATGAGAAGTGTGTATCAGGACTCTGTCTGTGTGTGTGTGTGTGTGTGTGTGTGTGTGTGTGTGTGTGAGAGAGAGTGTGAGTGTGTGAGTGTGCGCGCACACATATCCTTGTCTGTGGAACAAGCGCAGGGTCCTCTGAGGCACAGTCGGGAAGGAACACGCAGTCTGACTCTCACTGTGTGTACATGTGCACATATGTGTGTGTGCGTGTCTATTTATGCCTGTGTGTGTTGGGGTATTTGTGAATGTGTGAGAGGGGCGACTTTGTTGGAGCGTGCCAGAGTGCTGAAAGTGACAAGGAGGCACAGTGGGAAAAGATCCTTGCTGTACTGTCTGTGTGTGTAGAAACAGACCACGGTGATGGAGCAATGCCATTGGCTAGTGGACACCTCCAGCAACATGTTTTGAAATCCAAAAACACATCGCCAGCTAAGAGAGCCAGATTCAATTAGTGCGATAAAATGAAAAGAGCATGTAAGACATTTCAAACAGACCAAAAACTGATACCGCTGCCAAACGGGAAAAGAAAACACTAATTTGCATTGACACAAAAGGTCTGTCTTGAAATTGTACATTTACAGGCTCTTTGTGTATTTGTGTTATAATTTCCTTATAAGTGCTGTTCGTTGTTTATAGTTATTTTATTGGATCAGTGAAGATCATTTTGATACTGTAAATACATAAAGTTATTATGTACCTAAATACTTTCACTCACTTCAATCATGAGTTTTTCTTTAATGAAAACATTTAGCAAGATTGTATGTACAATGTGTTTTGTGTATACAATGTGTTGAACCTTGGGAAAGTGTTTATACCAGAGCTGACCGTTAGTTGGGACACATTATCACTGTTTTTATTTGCTAGTCAATTTGGCTTGTATAATGGCTGATGAACTTTCATAGACTGCTGGTAGCTCAGTGGTTAAAGCCTTAGTAATGAAAAAACTGGAACCACATGGAGATCCTGACAAATAGACAGGCACACCATATACATAGGCCTGGCTTCACTGCATAGCACTCGGTTTGCCTATAATACGGAGACATAGACACTAGAATACAATTAGTCCTCGAATACATCTAACACAGAGCTGTATTATTAAAAGGAAAGTAAACCAAAGGATTTTACATAAAATTGAAAAAATATTCCATGAAAAGAAATAAAACCCATAATCATCATTAGAATAAAAGTTGAGAGTTTAAAGAGGGTAGTGAGCAGTGAAAAAAGTGTTACTGTGCTGTGCTCAGAGAAAAGCACAAAATTATCATGAAATGAATGTAGGGAGAGGAAAGTGGCAGAATTATGTGGCCCTGTTTTGTATAAAACAACACTGACCCCTAGTGATATTAGTTAGGATCATCCAGAAAGGGATTTGCATAATGCCTGTGTGAAAAACCTTATGTCTGCATGAGGATGATGAATACTTAATATTTCTGTATGAGTGTGTTCCTTTAGGTGTATGTTGTATTTTATTTTGTGTGTGTGTGTGTGTGTGTGTGTGTGTGTGTGTGTGTTCATACTGTGTATGCCGGTTATGTGCATGTGTGTTTATTTCACCTTGTATGTACAATCATGAGAACATTTGATTTAAGTACAGAGTTTGTGTACAGTGCATGTGCATAAGGTTTGTGTGTGTGTTTGTGTGTGTGTTGTAATAATGGTGCCTGGTGGACTGGGGCTTCCTTTGATGCGATGAAGGCTGACAGGCGTGAAACAGGTCCAATCAGGCGCGTGGGCACTGCCAATTAACCCTTTTCACCGTGTGAAACCAAACATAATTGCCTGGGATGCAGGGGGCCACTGGGCCATGGCCTGCCCAGCGTAGGCTGAAATGGGCATTAGCAGTGCTGCCAGGTGACCATTACGCACAATTGAACTGCTGGGTGTTTCTCCAAATCACACAGTTACAGTTGCTACCCAGACGTAATTGGCATGACATTACCAAATGGCCCCTATTTCTAATTTTCACACCTACACAATGTATCTGGAATATCTTTAGTGATATTGTACTGTGCCAGGTGTATTACACTACTGCAGGCATACTGTATTTCAGTGATATTTTGCTCTGATTTCACTCTGGGAGTGTGGATTTCGTTATGTTTGAGTTATTAAATTTCTCTATTTGTAGTACATTATGACACGGCCATGAATCTGTTCAGAATGTTATAATAATCTCAACTGGAACAAATACTGGTTAATAAATTAAGCTTTGTGTTCACTGATAATCACATTTTATTCATGTTATGCCTAAAGGCAAATACCCCACATTCTTAGTCAAACACCCAAAACTAGAGCACAGTTTAAATTAAACTAGAGCAGTACTCTGTACGGCAGTAATGCTGCAATAATAATGTTTAACTTCAACTCTTTTTTTTTTTTTCATAAAAATGCAATAAATTGATCATGGTTTTCAACATTGTGCGATAAAATGACTGCTTATTATTAATGAGACCTTATTTTAAATTCAAGAGCTACACTCTAACAGAAACTCAATTTCTGCAGCATTCTTACAAGAAATTCAGCAATCTCAGCAGTGCTTGTGGGAGGACTGGGAATTGTTTGAATGGGGATATATAATATAAAGGACAATTTTCGCAATAGCATTAAACTACATATTATTCTATTGATAAGCAGGCTGTATGCTGTACGTATAACACATCTACAGTACACTCAGTTGCCAGTTTATTAGGCACACTTAGCTGAAATGAATGCAGTCTATTACATCAGGCCTGCAATAAATCCCACCTTAATGCAGGTCATAATGCAATTTTTTAGGTGTTGATAACTTTATTTTTGGACGCTGTATTTTGGCAACTGTGTGTGTGTGTGTGTGTGTGTGTGTGTGTGTATACATGTAGGAACATGCATACATATATATATATATATATATATATATATATATATATATATATATATATATAGTCAAACTGCAGCATCCAAAATAAATTAAACCTTTGAAAGACAACATAACCTTCATGAAGGTAGAATTTATTGCAGGCCTGTTTTTTATATTAGACTGCATTCATTTTAGCTAGGTATGCCTACCAGATAAGGTATTTAGTTTTATTAAATTGTGTTTGTTGTTTACCCTGGGGCTTAAACTGGATAAGAAAATAATTATTTTATTTTTACATTTCATAATTTTTTTTCCTCCCATGCTTGAAAACCTTTGGCCGCCAGGGGTTGTTGTTTTGCCCTTTATCCATCCTTCAGCCTGCCTGACTGACTGCCCAACAACAAATGTTGGCAAAACACCCCCTCCTCATCGTGTAGGGAAAAAATGGCGGACAAGCGCTAAATCCACATCAGAAACAAACACACGTTAAAAAGCAAGGTAAACATCTCCGGATACACCGAGCAACGTCGCCTATTAGGCTCGGCTTCAGTGTTGAGCCCAGATTACCACAGACTGGCCTCTCAGTGCTGGTGTGCTCCCGTTTTGCTAATGCTAATATTTATAATCAGGTCAACGACTAGCAAGCCACCTAGCATGCTAAGCTAGCATCCCGGGCAGTGGGCATGTCTCTGTGTAGCCGTGCGTAGCATAGCATGCTGGAAGTGGTGTCTGCACGGCTGCATGCGCGTTTGGTTTTGATTCAGTGGTTGTTTTTTTTATTCATACCCTAGAGGCTACCGTCAAGGTAGCGTTAACTCCTGAATAACACAATTAGCGATACTGTCACGTAAATGGGCATCTGGCGCGCATGCAAATATAGCACAGGAGACAGCGGCGGAGGGGAGGTGGTCCCATGTGTTGGCTTTGTGTTTTGAAAGGAGCTCAACACACTTCGGCAATGTGAGACGCGATATTTTGGCTATGAATGGAAACGGTGTCCCGTGTAGATGTCAGAGAAGTGGTACTAGCTGGACGTTGAGTTGTAAACACTTGCTGGGTTAGCAACAGGAGGAGACTGTACCTGCTGAGCTCTCTAATGCCAGTCCAACTGTCACTTTCCCAGACGGAAGAACAGGGACCGGGCCGCTTTAATTTGGACGCCACCCCTCTTGGCGGAAGAAAAAGGCGCACTTCCATTGAAAAGGAAATCATCCGGGGAGGAGAAACGCCGCTAAACGGTTATGAAGTTATAAGGTGGGTATGTTTATAACAACAGCACCCTATTTAAGTTGCCATGTGGGTCCTGTGTTATTGCTCTTTTACGCGTTTTTTTCCATGCGAGCTAACAGTTGACGTTAATTTAGAACTGCTCTCACAATAAAGCTGTGTGTTTTTTCTCGGCAAATTCAAATATTTGGCAGATGGTTAGCAAGTGACGCTGTGCAACGTTACTAACTCGTATTTGATTCCTCACGTTATAGTTTGTGCATGTTTAAAAAAAAAAAAAGCTTTTGTATATTGTCTGTCACTGCAGTCCTATCGTATCATAAACTACATCTAATCGGAAGTTTGGATTATATTAATAAATCTCACGTGGGGCTGTGGTTACTGTGGGACTGGAGAAACAACCAGCTGAAGCACTTGTTCATACCAGTCTCAGTCTGACCTGTTGACCTGGATGTTGTGTCTGGTTGGTAATGTTGGTTTTCCCAGGGTTTGGGTTACAGGAGAAGTCATTGATCCTGAAAACATGTTGCCCTTCTCTAAACCCCTGTTCACTGATTGACAAGACATTTTGTGAACATTCAGCACTATAAAGCAAATTTTTCCTTAAACAAAGGCAATATGTTTTAATTTCTTATGAGATTATTGCATGGTAATTGATGTGTGGAGTAACCATAATAGCAATTGGAGCTGAGCGATATTGACACAATTTTAAGAGAGGTGTTAATTCAATATGGTGGTTTTGGAGGCTGTAGTTTGTGCTGATTGTTTTGCTTTATACTGAGGGGTGTTTCTTTTATTGTGTCCACTTTGTTTGTATAATTTGCTGCCTGCACATGCAGTTAGCACAGCAAGGAGCTTTAATGTATTTTGATCTTTAATTGTGGGGAAAAAAAAGCTAATTAAATCCATATGTAGTACATTATTGGCATGATCTTGGGTCTCTTTGTTGAACTTGCCATTGGTTGCCTCCCATGACGACCCCCTGCCTGGAGAGAAGTCCTGTGTGCTGCAAAGCTAACGAGGGCAGCTCGCTGGTTTCCCTGTACAGTACAGTTAACATGAGGTAGCCTAACCTTGGGTCCAAATACTGCTTGGTCTTTTATTGGTGTGATCAGTTATTTCAGTTAACTCTTACGCTCTTTATTACCGTGTTGTTAACCCCCTTGCCATAAAGTTTATGCCCCCCTTTTGTTTTTTGAAGTGATTTTATCAGGGGCCCTTTTCTGGTGGTGAACTGAAGCTGTTATATGCTTTCTTCAAAGCCACCAGACTCCTTTGACAAAAACAGCAATTTTACCTTGCAGAACACGGGACTTGCTGGTCTACTGCTGCCTTGAACGGTTTGTGTTATTGTGTGACTTTAGTGGATTAAGGGGTTAATTTGGAAGAAGTCACACAATAACACAACCTAACTAACTGATGGAGGCAGCAGTAAACCAGAAACTCCCCTGTTCTGCTAGGTAAATGTTCTGTTTTTGTCAAAGGAGTCTGGTGGCTTTGAAGAGAGTTTAAATGGATATAAGGGCTTCAGTTCCACTTTGGAAAGGGCTGTCTGATGGCAAGGTAAGTCAAGTCAATTTATTTATAGAGCACATTTAAAACCCTTTTAAATGCTAATGCTAATCGTTTTAGCACCGGGAAATAGTTGTTTTTTCCCTTTATTTCCTTCTGGGGGGGGGGGAGAGATGTGTCACCTTTTTCAGCCCTTCTGAGTTTGTAGGTATGAGAAAAGGTTCTATTTTTTCAATAAGAATTGAACCACTGTAGAGCAACAGCCTGGAGCCTACCCTATGCTGAAGGTGATCCAACAAGATTAGGGCTGGGGCGGTATGGATTTTTTCTTACCATGGTTGAAAAGCAAGAAATTCCCACGGCAGAGCGGTATACTGCAACCCCCTTACGAGAGTAGCGTAAGTTAGAGCGAGAATGGCAGGGTGCCTTAAGTGAGTGACGTCAGTGCCCGTGTGGTCGCGCAAAGAGAGCGAGCAGTAACAGAGTAGCGTATGAGTGCCGCTGTGAGGAAAAGAGAGAGGAAAAAGAGATAGCAAAGTTGATGTAAAGTGAGTTAAAAGTGAACAATAAAACAACAAGCTAGAGCTTCTCAAGACACGGTGGCTTTATCTGTTGTCAATACTGCCGGTAAAGTGAATGGCGTTACCCCCGAAAAACATAAGCTTAAACCTTACAAAATATGTTGCAGCCCGTCTAGCAGCTGAGCAGACAGAGAGGGCGACTCGACAGTCCGCTAACTTGTGGCTCTCTCTACCAATATAAGTCGCTCTGTTTTAGGCTACGAAACGTCCATGCAGGCTAAAATTCAACCGTGCCGTTTTATCGGGATAAAGCTATAAACCATTAGCTAGGCTAATGTGCAATGGTAAACACTGCAGCTGTAACGTTAATGTGTCTACCTCAGCTGAGAACGGAGAAATGTCTTTGCCAAAGACATTTCTCCAATACAAGTCATTACACAGGTAGGCTACTCTCGCATATAGGCCTAATAGTCAACACGAATGGAATGTTATTATGTGTCATTGAACATTGCGCTCCCCAACTCGCGAAAGGTCGGATTTGCTCCATCTTTTGATGATAAGTTTTGTTTAGAAAACCTTGAATCCATGTAAGACACAATGTCATCAGACACAATCCATGTCATTAGAATCAATGAATCCATGTCATTAGAATCAATGAATCCATGTCATTAGAATCAATGAATCCATGTCATTAGAATCAATGAATCCATGTCATTAGAATCAATGAATCCATGTCATTAGAATCAATGATTCCATGTCATTAGAATCAATGAATCCATGTCATTAGACACAACGTGCACACATGTGCAGGTCACCGGCCACCGGTAATGCGGTAACCATCCCAGCCCTAAACAAGATGGCATGATAAACAGTGTCAAATGCAGCATTAAGGTCCAGCAAGGAGAGAGAGAGAGAGAGAGGGGGAATGACATGCAGCAAAGGGCCGCAGGTCGGAGTCGAACCCGGGCCCGCTACATTGAGGAGTAAACCTCTCTATATGGGCGCCCACTCTACCAACTGAGCTATCTGGGCGCCCAAGGTTGGGTTTTTTAATTAGAGGCTGAACCACAGCTTGTTTAAAGCTAGATGTGACTGTGCCATTCACAAGAGCGCTGTTTATTACAGACAAGAGGCTGGGACCAATAGTATCAAATACCTCTTTCAAAAGACGAGAGGGGACAATATCTGAAGATGAATAAGTAGGTTTCATGTGTGATACAATATCCATCAATGTTGACAGGGCCACAGGCACAAAACAATTCAGAGAAGCAGGGCATAGGATTGATTTTAGAAGGGTCATGATCAGTAGGTGAAATACAAGATCTGATAGTGTCAACCTTGTTGATAAAAAAAGCTCAACAATTGTTTTGTGATTTCAAACGTAGCATCAGGGAGTGCAATAGCATGATTTAGTGCAGTATTGCACTAAACAAAATTTTAGGGCTATGTGCATTTTTAGCTATGATATCAGAAAAATGCTTTGCTTTAGATGCTTTGACAAGGCGTTGGTAGGATACCTGATCTCTCAGTATCTCATTGGACACTTGCAGTTTATCTTTTTTCCATTTCCTCTTTGCTTTTCTACACTTTTGTCTAAGGGCACGAGTCTCACTGTTAAGCCAAGGTAGGGCTTTGACTTTGGGTCGCTTCAGTTTAAAAGGGGCAACAATATCAAGAACATCTGTGACAGTGGTATTAAACCGAGTAACTAGCTCATCTGTAGACAGAGAGGTTATCTCTGTAGGGCTAGCAAAAGGACAAGCTATGAAAGTATCAGAAAATTGCCTAGCAGTGGACGGGTTCAGTGCTCGGATGTAGCGATCTGGCAAGCAAGGTTTAGGTAATGGATTAGAAAGTGATAGGGCTGGGCGATATGGAGCAAAATCAAATATCACGATATTTTTGACCAAATACCTCGATATCAATACCACAACGATATTGTAGTGTTGACTATTGGTGCTTTCACAAAATATTTACACAATGAGATTGTTGATAAATAATAACCAGTAATATGGATATAATGACTAAGTGGGTAAAGGCAAATAATAGAACAGTTACAACAGTCTGGATAAGTTCAGAAAATGACATAACTTTACTGTAATGCAGCCTTTAAAACCAGGAAAAGACAACACTTATGCCATATTATGATATCCAAAATCTAAGACAATATCTAGTCTCATATCACGATATCGATATAATATCGATATATTGTCCAGCTCTAGAAAGTGATGCATTAAAAATCATAGGTTTATGGTCAGATAGACTAGCAACATCCAGCTCAATATTTAAAACAGGAAAACCTAATGATAAAACAAGATCCAGTGTATGACCATGTTAGTGTGTGGGACCAGTTACAGACTGAGTCAGATTGAATGAGTCCACAAGTTGTAGAAACTGGCTAACTAAAGGCTTTGATGGACAACAGACATGGATATTAAAATCACCAAGGTAAAGTGGTAAAAATATTCTAAATATAGCTTACGTACACTTAAACTAATATTGATTGTTTTAGGTGGCCTAAATACATTAGCTGACTATGGATAAGCACCCCATTCAACCCCACTTTAAAAAAAAACAACCTATCCCTTTAAGCCACACCCGAGGGGCACATAAATCAACATACACTACTTATTTACAGGCGAGTCGATTTACTGTCTTATATAATCTACAAAGGGACCCCAAATCATAACAAATTTATAGTCAGATGCTGAGTACCTAATTCCCTCCAGATATAAAAAGAAACCATATAATTGAGCAACAAGGAGGGGAGCTAGATTTCCATGCTCTCAAAATAACCATTTTAGCTATAACCATAAAAAACATTAAAGCCTGCTGGGTCTCTAATGCCAGTTTTAGGGAGATTTCAGAACAACCCTAAACAGCACGGCCCTTAAGTAGATTTAAGGTTGGAGAAATCCATACTGTCTGACAGCATGGTTCATTTTCAGCTTGTTCCAGCTCTTTGTTTATACAATATTATGTTATACTGAATGAAATGTTTTCTATAGCTGCACTATTCCATCAAATGGAAATATTCTAGATGTCTTGTGCATAATATTAAACACATTTCCCCAAAATTCCACCTGACATATTGACACATCTTTTGAAACATTTTATCAACTAGAATTTGAAATAAAGTTAAATGGAGAAGGTTTGACTGTAGCACGAGCTTGTAATGACTGACATACAAGTGGGTCATCAAGGTTTTAAGGGAGTATGGTCCTTTTTAAATACATTCATTTAAATTCTATGATGCTCGTACCTTGTTTTTAGGGCTGCACTATTGCATCGAATGCAAATATTTGAGAGATGAAAGACAAATATTTGTCATTTTTCCAAACTGGAGGTATCTTATATTTGATTATATTTAAGCAATAATGTGATAAATTAAATTGTCACAGTAACAACAAACAAGAGTCACCAAATGATTATCTTTATTTGACACAGCTGTAACAGCTACTTGTGTGGCTTTTTTTCTTGTCTTTAGAGTGGAGGCCACTGTTGTGTTGTGAGCTTGGTCAGTATTGTTGGAGCATGAGGAAACCCGTGCCACAGAAAGGTAAGAAATTATTATGCCGTGTTCTCAGTATGATTTGTAACAAACAAGTATTCATTGTAGCTTTCAGGTAAAGCTAGAAGTATGGCACATTAAAGTTTGAGTTCATTCAAGCCAATCTTTTTTAGTTTTTACTGTGCAGGCAGATTTATATATTATCTTGTAATAGTCTTGTAATCCCAGACAATGTTTGGAGCACTGAGTGTAGCAGGCATTGCAAGGTACTGACTCACCCATGCTTGAGAGCTTATTCTATCGTTCTTGGCTCCTCTAGCTATAGAGTGGAAAGATGCCAGAAGGATCAAGCATGCCCGGAGTGGACGGCCCTCCCGGGTGCCCTCACAGTACCAAGGTAAATAACCCACAGTAGCCAGTGATATATGAGAACCACGAACGCCGTGCAACCTGTAACCAGTAATATAGCTCTAGCAGGGCGTTCGTGGTTTGACTGGTCATGACTGTTTTCCCAAGATGGTGCCTGCTATTTTGAGCCTTGTTAGTGGTAGAAAATAGCGATTTATTTATTTAATTTCTTGTTGCTCCTTGTGTTCTTCTACAGGACATTTCAGTTGGGAGAAATACCTGAAAGAGACAGGTGCCACTGCTGCACCCTCTGCTTGCTTCAGACAGGTGAGCAAGATTGAAAGGTCCACTTTCAACTGTCTTTATCAAACCTATGTGTAAGCATCTCTTTTTCGCTAATTTAATTACACACAATTATTTTTGCTCTGCTGATATTATGTTGCCACTCTCCAACTAACACTTGTCTATCGTCACCATCTAGAGCCTCACACCTCCACTTAACGAGTTCAAAGCAGGGATGAAGCTGGAGGCCCAGGACCCGCGAAACACAACGTCCACCTGCATCGCCACAGTGGTGGGCCTGACAGGCTCGCGGCTACGGCTGCGCTTGGACGGGTCTGATAACAAGAACGACTTCTGGCGCCTCGTGGACTCCTCAGAGATCCAGCCAATTGGCAACTGTGAAAAGAACGGAGGCATGCTGCAGCCACCACTTGGTAAGGACGCTCACAAAGGTTTTCTACTGACACGGTAGCTTTTCTCACTTTTCATTTTGGTCCACTAGGTGTCAGCGGCTTACAGCACTGAATGTCAATGCCTATGAATAACTTCTTGACACAGCTTAGAAAGCCTCCTACCCAGGAAATGTCTGTATTGAATACCCATTGGATAAAAGTTTGACTATTGACTGTTATCACAAAGTGTTGTTGACTGTTTTAGGGCTGCAACTAACTATTCTTTTCATAATCCATTCATTCATCTGCTGGTGAAAACTCATCAGAATTTCTCAGAGCCAAGGTGGCGTCTTCAGATGTCTTTTTCCATGATTGAAGCTGGCGTAGTTATAACAACAATTCTGCTCTTCTTTAGGTTTCCGTCTCAATGCATCCTCTTGGCCCATGTTCCTTCTGAAAACACTAAATGGAGCTGAGATGGCACCCTCTCGCATATTTCACAAGGTACCTGTACAAGGCTCACAAGCTTAACACGCTCCGGAAAACTAGTTGCTGTCGTATATCATTGAGAAAACAAGCATATTTATTTGCCATACTGACCAAGATTCACACAAGATAACTGATAATGTCCGGTAGAAGAAAACTTTACACCTATAACAAAAATCCACCAATATTTGGTGTACAAATGAATACACAGATACTCACACATGCCAACTTCATTGCTGACTTCCTTTCTTTCTCTCCATGTTTCCCAGCAGGAGCCTCCCGCCCCGGAGCAGAACTCTTTCCAGATAGGCATGAAGCTGGAGGCGGTGGACCGTAAAAATCCCCACTTTATCTGCCCAGCGACAGTGGGTGCACTGCGTGGTGTCGAGGTGCTGGTCACCTTTGATGGCTGGCGGGGAGCCTTTGACTACTACTGCCGCTATGACTCGCGAGACATCTTCCCTGTAGGCTGGTGCGGCCTCACTGGAGACAACCTTCAGCCGCCTGGCACCAAAGGTCTGGACTCTAACAGTAGGGGGGGAGTTTTCATGAAAAGGGTGTCACATGTCATTTTTCACCTCCACTATATTGTTAAGAAGGCAGAAACACCAGAAGAGATTTAGTTTTAAAAATCTCAACATGTAAAACCAAATATTTCTACATTGCTAGATAACACTAGAGTAGGTGAGTAGTTTGGATGAACTGACCCTTTAAAGCCACTTACACTATTTGTACACCTACGCAGACGTTTTCACTTATTCGCCTGATTGCACGTCCTTTCAGGATAGTGGAAGTGTGCTGAAATGGGCTTCTTGACATGTCCCTCTCTCTCTCCAGTTACAACTTACACTTTTATCCTTCTTGTTGGTATGTCGAGATCGGCGACCACAAAAATCCATAGCTCTGACCAACTTTGACCAGAGCAGAGATCCAATCAATGAGGGTAACTGAAAATACCTGTCAGTGTGCAGGTCCTTTAACAACGGGGGTGGGCTAGAGCTGAAGATCTCTGCCTGAACCCGATGGGACCCGACGGGTTTGGTTGGGTTCGGTCTTAATTTCTATCATTTTACACAGGCTCGGGCCGGACTCTGGCTTGCGCTCCGGGTTGCGTGGTAAATGAGCGGTCAGTTGATGCGTTTCGATTATCGTGTAAATGGATGCTGAGGAGGTGAAACAGACTTATTTTATTTCTTTGTTCCAACTAACTATAGCCTACGTTAGTCATGAATAAATGAGGTTAAAAAATGTATAAATGACTCATTCTTGACGAAAGAGCTGTGTGCGTGCGGCACACTTTTTTCTTTCTCTCCCTTTTCCGCCGAGTGGGGCGTGTGCCCGCTCGCGGTGTGAAGCGCGTGTCCGCGCTATTTTCCGACATGCACTCTAATCACTGCTGATCGACGGCCTTTTGTGCAGTCGGGCTGTAAACGGGCTTGGGCTTTTAAAAAGCTATCAATCAAAATGTACTTGTTGGGCTCGGGCTGAATTCTGTCGGGCTTGGTCCTTTTCGGGCCGAACTTTTAAGGCCCGATTACAGCTCTAGGGTGGGCACACATTACATTATGCCGCTTTGCAAGACATATTTATATTTATTATATTGTACCCAAATTGTAATAATTAGAATTTGATTAACACATCCACGACTAAGTCCCAACAAAAATGTAACTTTATAACCTTTATAAGGGTATAATTGATCTTCTACCTATGTGTTGGATTGCATTACACTGTAAAGATGTTGCTTTTGTTTTATGTCCACCCACTGTATTTTACCATTCGTGCTGAAAAAATCTGAGACCCATTTGTACAGGAAATCCAGTGCATAACAAACACTTTTGTGGTGCTTATTTTAGGACAACCTTGAGTGGTAGTTTCTTTTCTTTACTTTTTGTCTGCTTTGCTTTTAAATTTAAGAACTGCTCACCACAATAATCAGCAGATTTCATCAACATATTCTTCTGGAGTTTTCCCATTACTTCTCATGGTATTTGTGGGTTTGGTTGGTGCAACACTGTTTGCAGTGTGATGTAAGTACATCATCCGCCTGAAGGTCATCAACATGAGTTTGCTATTTTTAATTCCTGATAGTGTTGAATCTCTCTCCACATAACTTTTGAACTGTGTTTGCAAAAGTGACTTCTTTCAGTTTGTAAAATGTTAAAACGGGCATGTCTGTGGTTTTGCCTGCGTTTGTGACACAATCTGACGGTGAACAGAACTACACGATGCACTGTTTCTTTGTTTTTCCATTCAGCAAACGAGGACATTTCTTGTCACCAGTCAGTTTCTCTTTAAGCTGGAGCATTACAGAAGTTGTAGCCATGTTTACTTTCTCAACATAAAGAACCAGAGGAAGCAATTTGTTATACAGGAAACCTAAAAAGATGAAGTAGATACAAGGGTTATCAGCCACAGGGTCAGCTGTACTCTTCTGTTAGAATCTACAGTATCTAAAGGAGCGGAGAAGAAAGCAGGGATATGGGGAGGCAGGACATGCCTTTGTAGCCTGCTAGTGTTTTATGAAGGCCTGGCACTCCCCCAGTTGGCAGAGTCGGGCCATGACGTGGTTGAAACGGGCCTGGATGCCCCTCCACAGGCCTCTCGTTGGCACCCTGGCTAACAGCGTCTGATTAGACACCACGGAGAGAAATGAGTTAAGAGAGGGGATAGAAACGAAGGGAAAAGACAGACGTACGCTGTGAGAGGTAGATTGTTTACAGTGTCAGCAGATGGTGGGAGGAGAGAAGAAGAGAAAGGAGCGAGAAAAAGAAAGGAGGAGCAACGCAGAGGAATAGTGGGAGAGGAGGACAGGGCAGGAGGAGAGGGTGAATCTCAGGACAGCTGTGCAGACAACCACAAACTTTTCACTTTTGTTTGGGTACGAGAGGTGAGTAAAGATGAATGAAAATTACAGAAATGCAGTCGGAGTGATAGAAATCTTGTGAGAAGTTATCTTCTTGTAATGTGAAGCTGGCAGTGGTGGCTTTGTGAACTCAATGAACTCGGTGCACTCGCGGTAGAGGGAGAGGGGAAAAAAAAAAAGGGTTTGCTGGTTACGTGTTTGACTGTATTTACAAACAGTGCCATTGATCAATGAACATGTAACCTCAAGCTCTTTAAACATTTTATCTAGGATTGGTCCAATCAGTTCAGGATCAATCAGGTGTCTTGTTTATTTCTTAGCTTCACAGTGGCTCCCCTATGAAAAGTCGCAGTAGCCTGCAGAGTGAGCTTTGCATTGATTGATGTGCTCGTGTTAAAGTGTGTTTAATAAATACAGCCCCACGGGCCTAGACCTGTGTTAATGAATGTGGCCGCTCTTCTCGTAAATGTGTCCTTGGTTAATCGTGTGTGTGGGGGGGGGGGTGTTGCAGGTGCATGTGAAGCCAACTATCCTTGCTATACTGTGGTTCTTTCTTCTGTGTGTTTGTTTTTTCATGGACACATTCTTGAAGTTTTGCCAGCTGTGTTGGCTTATATAAAGTACATGGCTTATTTTGTTATTTCTATGTATTTAATATAGGCCCAGCTCTAAATGATTTTAACATGCTCATGTTCCCTCAGTGGTTCATGTGATTTCTGAAGTGCTTCCTATCAAGAAAGGAAGTGTGTGCATTCATGGGTGGGAGTGGGAGGGATACATTTTAAGACTGTCAGTTGTCAGCAGCTTACTTCTTTATTAGGGTTTATTCCTAGGCTTTTAAGGTATTCACACATTTATTCTTTTTTATTCTAGCCAGCAGGGAGTTGAAGATGGACCAAAAGAAAATCATCTTTGATCACTTCTGTTCTTTCTTTCCCTTCACCTCTTGCCTGATATCTTTCAGTCCTTGTTTTTCCTCTACTTCATCTTTTGTTGGTTGTAATGTATCACAGTTTATGCAGGTAATGCCTGTTTGTCTGATTTCACAATACAACAAACTTGTATATTGTTGACCACCTTAATGATACATATGCTCTTGCTAACCTTTACTGTTATCTGGCCATGCAGATGGTTAGGCTTTATTAGCTCAGGTTTTTAGATATCAGTCCCTTAGATTAACCCGGTCACCCTATGCTTTGAGTACTGCAAACAAAATTCTCCTCATTTGAATTGACAAGTTTTGTTATATATTTTTTGTAATGTGGATGAACCAACCTTTAATATTGCGGGAGAAAGTACCATGATTACCATTTGCAGGGTATTTTGTGTAACATGATACAATGATTAATTAGATGTTGTAGGCATCTATTATTTCCCCTACCTTAATCTGACGACCATGAAGAGACATCATATTGCAGTGAATTTCTCAAGAGTCTTAAAATTTGTGACCTTATTTATATACGGGGGGAAAAGCCACCTAAATCCTTTGAGTTCACTGGAAGGTCAAAAACTCACAATGAGCAGTCTTCTGAAGCGAACTGGAGCATGCACTTCTTAATGTTACCTCTCACCCTCTTTACTTCTCTCAAACTGATCACTCTCTCACTGTGAAGGACTCTCCAGTCTGTGAGGTGTAGTGTGCTGTCCTCAGGCTTATAACTAAGGAAGGAAGTTCAAGTGAGGGAAAAAAAGTTTTGCTAAGAATGTTTTGCCTTCTCTGCTGTTGTGCTACTGTCAGAAACTTTGAGCTCAGGTGTTATGATCAGTCTGGATTTGGTTCTGCATTAAACATGACTGAAATATTTGGGAATTTTGAAACGTTTGATGCTACAGATTTTGAAAATGAAGTGGTACATTACTTGTTCAACATTTGAGAAATGTGTTTATAGCCTAGGTGAGTAATACTTATACATGATGAGCCACATGAGAGTGTGTGTGTGTGTGTGTGTGTGTGTGTGAGTGTGAGTGAGACACAACTTTTTGGGTTGGCAGCAGCTAGAGTCAAACAGGGACGTTGTACCCAACGGCGTAAAGGCTTCTTGGATGTGTGTGCAGTCGGACGTATTCTACTTTGTGTTGGTCTCATGTGCATGTTACATGGCAAGTGTGGTATAGTTGATTTCGAATGAACCTATATCTGTTTCTCAATTATATCTGTTGTCATTTACATCACATAACCACAATATGGAGTCTAGATTTCAGACTAAATACTCACATTGGTGGAGAAATATTTTTCTAAACTCGCAAATGCAATTAATGAGAAAATAACTATTCTGACTGTTCAAACATTATTAAATTGTATATACCCCCTCTGGTTAAATGGGAAGCCTGGAGCTATAATTGTTATTTAGTTCTTTTTCCCTGTTTTCACACAGCTTTTTACTCAATTGCCCTTTTTGTGTGTATCTCTACATCCTTGCCTATGCAGTAGTGTTGCCTAAGAGCCTTGGGGCATTGACAGACGGGAGTGTGGAGAGCCCAGCCATGCACCCCACGCCCACAGTGGGCAGACCTCCAGGTCAGAGAGGACGCAAGCCCGGCCGCAGGAAAACCAAGTTGACAGGGCCCTGGAATCAGAAGGGCTCAGTGTTGGGACAACCGAGTATCCAGCCAGGCAAAGGCCTGGAGCCCATCAAGATCCCAAAGAAACGAGGGCCCAAGCCTGGCAGTAAGGTAGGCATGAAGTGGTTCAGAGATACCATCAGGGACAGACGATTGCCTTTAATTGCAGGTTCAGTTCACCCAAATTACAAAAACTATCTTCTCATTTATATCTAATGGTGTTTCGATATTTGTGATATCTGTGTCAAGATTTCTGCCTCTTCCACCGAACCAGTGTGTGAATACGTCTTCTGCAGCGGGGAGTGAGGCTGACGGGCCACAGTGTTCGCTAACGTTAACATCTTGTCTCATCTGGGGCTGATTAACAGTGAATTCATCAAATTCAGTGCCCATAACGCTATTTTCCAAGCTACAGGCTTTCGTCCCTGTTTGTAACTCTGCCTGAAGAGAAACGGTTGTACTCGCGCTGTTGTTTATTTGGTTGTCATGACTTTGCGAGTGATGACGTCCTGTCACTGTTCCAGTGGATCACCCTCAGAGTCGTGTAATTACAACTTCATGACATTTCATAAAATTCTAAAGCAGCGATGGCAATAATATAGCAGCGGCGGAATGCGGAAACACAGCATGTTGCCGTTGAATTTTTCAATGCTGTGAGCACCACAGACAGAATTCTATTCCAATGTATTGGGGTGTCAGCAGAAATCTCAGGGGCACATATGTCACAACCAAGGGACTAAAACCAAACTACTGTATTAACATGGCTAAATACTATTTCAGGTAAATTAAAATGAGTTGACTGACGTCTCAAAATGAGTGCTTATTTCTGTGTCACACAGGGCATCTTTTTGGTCTTGTTCTCTGTTGGAGGAGCATTATCATTGTAGAGTGTCACAAAATGAAGAGTTAACCCACTTGACTCTTTGTCTCCTTTGCTCTTGGTTTGCAGTTGGGCTGGGCAAAAAGAGCTGGCTGGCTGGAAGATGCCATGGCTGGCCCAGGACGGCCAGTGACAGGACCAGGGCGAACCAGAGGCAGACTGCCTGCCAACTGGGCACAGAGGATAGCTCTGCAGCAGGCCCAGACTCCGGCAGAACCTGTCAAGATCCCAAAGAAAAGAGGGCCCAAGCCTGGCAGCAAGGTAGCCATCCAGTACAGACACATTAACACAGGCATCACTGAACCACAGAATATCACATTATAGCATTTGGCTGCACGAGGACAACTTATTTACTTAGAGAAGTTGTTTAGTCTGAAACTAGTCCTGTTAAAAAAATTAAATAAAAATAACTATTGTTTTGAAATTACATCCGCTGCTTGTTATATTTATTTCTGCTCTGCCACATCCTGCGCTCATCTCTGTTATTACTTAATACCTTTCTGACAAGTTAGACTGGATGACCCATCAAGAGAATATGTTTCAAAATACTAAGCAAATGGAAAAAGGATCTATTTTTCATCATGATGGTTGTCTTGGGTTAAAATGTATAAATACCATCCTGTTTGTTGACATTTTTAAGGGAGGCAGATTGAGCTTGTTTTCATTTAAGAGGCAACAACGGTTAAAAAACACACAGTGGTTGTCCAACTGTTGTATGCTAGCAAAGCAAGTAGCTTCACTCATCAGGTCCCAATAATGTACTGAAGAGAGATGATGGAATTACTTGGCAGTCATGAATTTTCCTTTTGTTTTCAGATCTTAAACCATGTTACATTTACAGGCACTTTATTTTAAGAGTTCAAATATGAAAATAATAACAAAGAGCAACGTAAGTGTCACATTTGATGCAATATTATGAATTGTTCAAATCAGTACATCAAATATAGTGATAGTAAGGAACCAACAGAGAGACAAATGCTGTAACATGTCTGAATGTGTGTGTTTGTATCCAGAGAAAACCACGCGTGGTACCTAATCCAGTCCCCACGTCTCCCACCAGCAGCACCCCAGAGCCCGACACTAGCACTGTGCCTCTGGACAATGCCACCATCCCCAACTCTGCACTACAGGCCCCCACAGGTACACAATGTCCTCAGACCTGGACATACTGCACATTACTATTGAAGGCTATAGCTGTCTGGGATGTTCAGTGCATCTCATGCTGTCACAATCGCACACACTGTCACTGCCTTTTTTGCTGCGTTTGCAGCAGAATCTGAGGAAAAAGTGGTTAATACATGCATACAAGGTTTAAAATAGACATAGTGGTCCCTTTTTATTAAATTACAATAACATTCTGTTGATCAAATAAGTCACATATTCTTTAAAATGGACTCCTCTGCTTGTTGCTTTCCCCCTAGTTTGTGTGTACCTAAACAAGTATGGCAAGGTGGGACCCCATTTGGACCTGCGGCGTATTCAGCAGCTCCCAGACCACTTTGGGCCAGGCCGGGCCTCCTCGGTGCTTCAGCAGTGTGTTCAGGCTTGTGTGGACTCCTCGCACAACCAGGGCACAGTCTTTGCCTGCCTCAAGTCTGGGCAAGGAGGTGAAGTCATTTCAGGTGGGGCTAAAACTCTCATTAAAAGAAATATGACTCCTGCTTCTGTGGAAAGTCTTCATGAAGCAGCATTTTAGGAGGATTTTGCTTTATTGTTTACTTGTTTATTGTAGCGATCACATCTTTGTTCAATTAACAGAATGTAGTGCTGTTTTAAAAGAACCCCCACCAAAAAATGACCAGGCCATATGGAGCATTTATTTCTGTTGTAATTGTTACATCAAAAAACAACAAAAGAAAAACGTACAACAAAAGACTGTACACTATATTGAACAGAATTTGATCCTCTGTCCTTTGCCCCTGTTTGCCCTGTCTAGCCTGCTTTGACCAGCAGCAGCACACCCTGACCCTGCCCACAGTCAGCAGTGTCACTTACGTCCTCCGCTTCCTGGAAAAACTCTGCCACAACCTTCACTGCGATCCTCTGTTTGGCAGCCAGCCTGTAGCCAGAGGAGGCCTGCACTACGACAGTCACACATACACTACAGGTCAGTGCTACTGTTCTCTTGCTGTGACTTCACATGCACCTCTACATTGGTTAGTGTTAATGCCATGTTTGATTTACAGCAGCTATGTTGAGAATTGTGCCCTTTGAAACAAATCTAATGGGGTGTCAGCTTTAATGCATTTTTTGGTTACACTTTACTTGAAGGTACCTACATAACAGTGACATGACACTGTCATGAACGTGTCATAAACATTATAAACAGTCATAAACGTTTATAACAACGCTTCTTTTAGTACGTGCCATTTGGTTTTTGTCATGACAAGTTAGAGTTAGGGTTCATGTGTCATGACTGTGTCATGACAGTGTCATGTGTTCATGACAGTGTCATGAACACAAGGTATCTTATGTAGATACCTTCAAGTAAAGTGTTACCCATTTTTTAATATGCTGGAAACTAAAACTAGACTCTACAGAGTCCAGATAGCAGTTAGATTGCATGTGTACATTTTGTTTAAGTTGACAAGAATACAAGAATAAAACAGTGCTACGTAATTCATATAATATAGATTCCACTCTTAATGTCTTAATAGAGGGTTTTCACGACGCGTCATCAGACCGGAAGTCGCCATATTGGAGGTACACAAACAACAAAGCACAGGCACTGAAGTAGATCCCAAACGTCGTCAAGGAAAATGGTTAATTATTGCCGTGTTTTAGGTTGTACCAATAGGTCAGACCGAGAAAATCATTCGAAATATTATCGACTTCCAAAAGTTATTAAAAACCAGGGAGAGGAATGCCAGAAGTTATCAGAGGAAAGGAGGCGCTTGAGGTTGGCAAAGCTCAACCAGGATCTACGAGGGACAAATCTGTCTTGTTCAGTCTTTGAAATGAAAAAAAAACTATTGAGAGTCACTTGGCTACACCTTAAGTGTCGCAATTATATCATACAGTTAAGGTTAGGTTGATTAAAGACGTTATTGCATTACTTACTTTGGCCTTCACAAACAACGGTCGTTAATGACTTGGTACGGCGTCTCCCTCACCCATCCACACACCATCTGGTCCAAACCTTTGTAGGATTTAAGGTCTTCCGCTGTGTATGGGCTTGGCGAGAAAACCAGGTAGTTGACTATATTGGGATGTGCAACTGAAGGAAGAATCACCGGGTCGTCATGGATCCAAGAAGAGGGAGCCAACTTGTAGGGATCTGCACTGCCAATAAACCGTAATTTCTCAAAATATCGCACCTTTTCTTGTGGTCCAAGTCCTTCCCTATATGCCTTTGCATCTTGGACACGTTTTGATGAGCTTTTCTGTTGTTTAGACATGGCTACATTCACTTAAAGTATCCAAAGCGCACAATACTCCATTGTACTCCGTTCAGTTGTTTACACCGAGTGCCTCCAATATGGATCATCTTTAAGGGCACCAGTATTGGTTTTTTTTCATTGTTTGTGTTTTAGATTAAAAACTCCCTACAGCAAAAGAAAGTCTTGTCTGCCTTAGTCATGTGGAGATATTGGCAGTGACCTTCTAAGAAACAAATCTTGTAAATACTCAAGGGAGGTGTGCCTCCCCTGAGTATCTGCACAGTGTGTTTTTAACACTGCTGTACAAAAGGCAAATAACTTGTGCCATGCTTAGAGTTTAGATTTCTTGGCAACAAGATAAAGCAGACGTAAAAAACATTTTGTTGGCTACCAGCTTTACAACCATTATTTAAAAGTGTATTTTTGTATTTTGTATTTTTGTGCTGTTTATTGCTGTGATGATTGTTTGTTGTTAATGCTGTAGATAGCCTTCTATCATTCATCAAAACCTAGTGTGGTCATGTACAGGGTTAAACTATTACAGTGTGTATTCTTACTGATGCATTTTAGTTTTCTAAAGTCATTAATTAATTGATTAATCGTAAAACATGATACATACCATAGTATTCACTGACGCAAACCAAATTTACTGTACTTTGACAGGTTCTATATTTCCATTCAGACTCTTTTGACAAAAATAAGAGTGTAACCAAATGATATACAGTCTGATCCACTTATCTGAACCTTTCTCACCTCTACCGGTATCATGATTCATTTGTGGCTTGTTCCTGCATATGTGCTGGTTTTTAGAGAGGAGAAGTTTTGGAGACAGCCTAACGACGGGCCCGGGCCGAGGCACCAAGCGGTTCCTTCAGGACTACAACATTTCACTGCCTCAGAAACTAGCCAAAATCCCCCGGCACTCCACTGATGGTATGTTACTTTTGTGATTGTTGTCATTTTTTCTTTTTTCTCTACCCTGGACCTCATTCCTGTACCTCATTAATTATAAAAAGGCACGATTTTCTGCTTGTTTATATTCAGAAAAGAACAACAAAGAACAATGTCAGTACCACATAGTTGGATTTTCTGATAAGTTCACTTACCCCTAATATATCACTTTTAATGACTGGATTTGATTCCACTATTAGAACAGTAATATTTCTCCTATATATTGGAGGATTAGCTGTTGTTCATCCTTACATTAGATAGATGTGGCAGGTGCCTGAATTTTACCATATCTACTTTGTGCATTGCTGAAACAAAGTATATGCTGCTGCTCCTTGCTAGTAAACTTCAGTTTGGTTTTAATGCCTTTCGATAGTATTTTTATTTATTGGTGAATTAAAAAAGAAGTACCTTACACAAATCAAAGGGTTTCAGTGATTAAACAAGCATTCCACTCAAGTGTATTAGTATTTGTTCAAATAATCAGTGGCTCTCAGCTCTAATGCTGCACCACGTTTTATGTAGGACATTTAATTCTAATAAGCGACTGCTCTAAGTTGTCCAGTAAAGCCTTATATAATCATATAAAAGGAGGTAGTAAAACAGAAGAAGCCCTTGGCTCAGGAGTAAGTCGTATTAAGTTCTGGGACAGGAGGTTAATCATTTAATTGTCTTTCAATTTCCTTAGATTTTAATTAAGTAAATGGAATATTTGAAGAGATTTATGTAAAAGGGTAATATCCCCCTTATATTAAAATGGCCTTCAACTTTTCCAGAAGGCTAGAACACAAACTCAAATCACTGTCATAATTTCTGAGGGTTACAGGCATATTTCTGTGAAATATATCATGAGAATAAGACACGTTGTGCAAGTAGCATTTTAATCACTGTATACCCTATATATATATATATATATATATATATATATATATATATATATATATATTAGTTTTTTTGAGGGGGGGCTGGTGGTCCCTTTTGTTACTTTGGTCATGTTTAAGCATCTATGTGTTTTTTCATCTCCCTGGTGAGTCTTCTGTGTTCATTGTCCTCAGGTGAGTCCTTCATGGAGAAGAGTGTTGTGGCGTCAGAGCACTTAAAGAAGAGCCCTCTGTCTCCAAACTCTACGGTACAAACTCCCAGCCTGAGGTCTCCCTCCAAGCTGCTGCATCACAACAACTCCACAGGTAGGAAGAGACACTGATACAGGAAACGCTGTCTGCGTTTGCACATACTTCAGTGTAGCGGTTGTAATGCTCCCAAGTGGGTGATCAAACCAAAAGCTGCCCTGTATTTATATATATTTTTTAAAACGGCAAGAGACTGGAAAGGTGTTTGAAGGCTTGTCAGACACTAAATATATTAGTAAAATGATAAAATACTCTGACACAGAATTTCTCTGAAAGCATGTCAACAATCATTTCTTTCATTGCGAAGATCGAGACGTAACCTGTTGAAATACAGCGTTACCTTACAGAGTAATCTACCAGGACTCTGTGTTCGCTCATATTTAATTGACATAGCACTTTGACGGATGATGACCCTGCTTTTTATTTGGCTGGAGCCCTCTGCATTGGCACTTCTGCTGCGTCGCCGGAAACGCCCCATTCAAATGAATGAGCTTTTTCCACGCAGTGCTGTTGTCTGTCTAAACGCGCACCTTAAAATCAGAAGAATCATATTGACTCAAATGTAAGTAGGTTTTAACCAATACAACTTACAACTTCATCATATCAGCACAGGTAGCAGTGACTAGCAGATGTCTGATTTATTTGACAGGTTAAATTTAAATTGGCCCATTATCAACATGTTATTACAAGCTAGAGTCTATTATAGTGCTTGGTGAGTTAATCATTAATTGCGAAAGATGTAAGTAACATAATAGACCGATGAAATACCCAATGAATTGACTGTCTTCATGGATTGCACTTTCAGGCTCAGGTAGTTTCCGGGACAGCCCGAGGCCGAGTGGCCAGGACCCCAACCTGTGGACAGTGGAAGATGTCAGGCAGTATATCAGAGATATCGACCCAGTGCTGGCACCTCATGCTGACCTTTTCAGAAAACATGTATGTATTCTACCATAATGGTAAAGATGCTTAGAATAACTATATTCTGCATTAGAACATTTCAATTTATTAGACTTATTACACTAGACATTGATTTGTGTTTAACTTGGTGGATAGCTTTGCTAAAAAAAAGTCTTTCAATTTTCCCTCGATCTCTCTGCTACAGGAGATTGACGGGAAAGCCCTCCTGTTGCTGCGTAGTGACATGATGATGAAATACATGGGCTTGAAGCTGGGCCCCGCCCTCAAACTCACCTTCCATATCGACAAGCTCAAACGGGCTTGAGGAGGTCAGCCGACCAGCCGTAGCCTTCCAAAGGATTGAACTCCAACCTCATCTCCCTGTTCTAAGATCAGTATGTCATGCATTGCATATTGGACATATACTGACCATTTACATGTAGCAACTTCCATCAGACCACCATATCTGGTATTACATACCCCTGTCCTGGCCTCATCCAATGAGGAATGTTTATTTTGTGTAGCACAATCCAGCCCTAAGGCAGCATGGGATACGTAGGATCACCGACTTGTCCGCCATCTGTTTTGCATTTCAGTACAACTTGAAGTTATATGTGGCCATTTTAACTGTAAAAGGCTTTTTGGCCGGCTTTTATTATGTTACATTTATTTTGTACATTTCATATTTTGTACTTCATGGCTATATGGACTTGTATTTTTGCCTTGTTCAACGGTTTGTGTTGGATATGCTAAAAGAACCCTAAAGGAAGAAAAGAAAACACTACTCTCATCCCCGTTACTTGGGAATGCTTCTGGTTAACGTCTCAGTTTGAGGCACGATTTTGCAACTACGACAATATTAATAGTGAGGAGGAGAAACACGCTTTATGAAAGAAAGAAAAAAAACACTTTATCTGACAATACTGCCATAAGGAAATCAGTTTCTTTATTCTTATTCTGAATGTTGTTTACAATGCCTTGTCTTGTCTTTGTTATTTGTACTTTTTTAATTTTTATACTATATTATTAGAGTTCCTACGTGGAGAGCCCTATCATACTTAACATTGTTCAATAAATATATAATAATTCAAAAGTTGGTTTTATTCTTTTTTTTCTGTGCTTTTTGCTCTGCAACATCAACCTTTTAAGGCACAATTTGTGATCTTGTTTTCACTACATAAATTGATGTTCACTTGTTATTTTAATCAGTACAATATTTTTGTGCCTGACCTTTTCAGATAGACTTATTATATGCCAACTACTGGGTTAAAGTTATTAATTAATAATTTGATTTTGAAAAATACATTTAGTGCCATTTACTGTTTGTTTTTTTTTAAATGTAGTGACACTAGTTCACCAACAGGGGGCAGCACAGCCTCTTCTACCTGTTTGCAGTCCTCTCTCCTTGCTGTTTCTGCTTGGGACTCACTGACATGCACTGCCATGGGTGGCCATATCTCCATCTGGTAGACTCAGCATGATCACCCAGTGATATTTCTACATCACGTAGAAGATTTCTTCATATGGTTGTTATTACTGGGTTGCTCCGTTGTCAGTATTTCTCCTGTATTGCTGTAATTCATGTATTTTCCATTATTTAACAAACCTGTCTTTTATGATTATGTCAACCTATTGTTCATGCTGTGTCTGGTAAATGTTGCTGTCATTGTTTGTGTCAGTACACGAGTGGGCTATTAGGCTTGTGGGCGAAAAATGACTTGTGTCTACTGAAGCAACTCAGCACAAGACAGAAAATCTAACCACATCCTCCTAGTGAAAACAGGAACACATCACGTAAGGTTGAAAACAGTGACCAAACCCACTGATTCTAACTGACATGGATGAGTATGAATGCATTTCTCTGTGTGTGAGCATATGACACATTCTCTCAATCTGTGCTGCTCAGGCACATGTGACAAGCTCCGAGCTCGTGGCTGATGCCTGTGCTTGTTGATGTGTAATAGTAGCCAAAGTGTTGTGCATGAAGCCAGTGCTATTTCTAGAAATAACAGCTCCTTGTGTTGCATATTGTGTTTGTGAAGTGAGTTTTTACTTTAGCACCTAACACTACAGTGTGATTTTTATCGGGCGCCATTCTTGTGTTGCTGATATTGCAACAGGCAGAGGTCTTTTAAGTATTGTGAATGGTATGGTGAATATTCAACATGACTGATTGGGTTGTCTGAAAACATAGAGGCAAGATAGATTATCTTAATTGTTATGACATATTAGGTACTTTGGGGAAATTCAGCCTCTTATATTTACCAACAATGCTGTGCAGGGCTCCTGAGTCATCCACTGTCTTTGCCCTGTCTTTGTCATACACTAAATAGAGCAGCGAGACAGTTTCAGTATGTATGAAAGGAAGTTTTGCGGGCTTGCAGATCAGTCATAACTGTAAGAAGAAAAAACGACTTTCTCGGGTCTTTGCTTCAGGTGTCATGCTCTGGTATGGAAATACCATATTCTTTGTAGAGACAGTCTGGTTGTACTCTGAAAACAAGTGCGGGCAGTTAGAGAGAAACGATACAAAAATAAGGTGTTCAGTCCACTACTTTCCAGCTGAAACCAGAATTCCCAGCATGTTGTTGGGCTGAGAGTTGAGGTGCTCTGGGGTGATGGTACTGCTGGCCTCAGGTCTTGGTGTGTCTGTGAAGCCCTCAGTTATAAAAGACTACTTGAATTTCTTTGTCAGGTTGCTCTTTGGATCATGTTTCCAGATTGTGCATTAAGTGCGTTATCTAAATGCTTCAAGAGTTGGGACGACCACACTTCTGTTACTCCGGATATGAACCATCTGTCGCTGATTACGGTTTATTATTTCTATATTATAGTCTATCAGTATTATATATGTTATATCTTTCAAATGTATTATTTCACAATGCAGTGAGTATAAACTTCTGAGGGTTTATATAACCAAATAATGAGGGATGCGAAAGGAAAATGTGATCACACATCAGAGAAACAATAACATCTCAGGGATGTACACCCAAAGCCTTTTTACGTATGTTATAATACATGACACCTGTAGGCCAGGTATAGTTACAAATCTTTCTAAAATCTGATTTCATTACCTTCTATAAATGAGGCTGCTGACATGCTTTGCTTGCTTGTCTCTAGTGACTTTTGATTTGGAGAAATCTGCTAAGAACGATGACAACTTGACAGAACTTGACAGCCCTCACCCCAACACGCTTACCCTGTCAGCCTGGTGCCTGCAGATGGTATGGGCCGGCTAATGTCAGGATTTTCCTACAAGGAAAATGTTGGTCACACGGCTGCGTGGGTATTATCTATCCACGATTGCAATAAAATAAAAAGCAGGGATTACACATAAACATACGCAAAAACCAACGAATACACAGGTGAATATGACGTGTGTGGTTTTTCTTGGCATTAACACATTGATATCACGGTGGATATTACAGTGGGAGATTTCACTGGCAAGATAGCACTTGTAAAGCCTCACAAGAACTGCTCTTGTATTAATTCCACCCCCCAGCCTATAGCCTGTTACTCTCTTTGGTCGCATGTGCTTGCCACTGTCACCAGATTAGCACGCAGGCTTAAAGCTCTGCTCACAAAGACACTGTGTACAGAACATAGCCTGTGCTAATACTGTTTCACTCTATTCTAACCTACAAACCTGTAACTCCTCCCGGGCAAGCCAACATAATTCGCCTGCTCACGTTAAACGAGCCTGAGGCAAATAAAACTGTCAGTACAGGAGGTGAACACAATAGTATGGACTTCTGAAAAAAGCCTTGCAACAAAATAATACCTTTGTGAAGGTTATGATGTTCAATCTTTATTGAGACTGTCAGATTCGCCTCTATATTATATTGTACAGTAAGGTGTCATGACAAGAATATCTTGCTGACTAGGGCCGCAACAAACGATTATATTCATTGTCGATTAATCTGTCAGTTATTTTCTCGATTAATGGATTTGTTGTTTGGTCTACAAAATGGTGAAAAATGTCAGTGTTTTCCAAAGCCCAAGATGACGTCCTCAGATGTCTTGTTTTGTCCGCAACTCAAAGATATTCAGTTCATTGTCATAGAGTGAGTGTCGAAACTAGAAAATATTCACATTTAAGAAGCTGGAATCAGAGATTTTCAAAGAATTTGAATCGATTATCAAAATAGTTTGAGATTAATTTAATAGTTGACCACTAATTATTGAAGCGATTAATCGTTGCAGCTCCATTACTGACACACTGTCAGCGTTTAAGCTTCAAGAGGGTCATATTGTTTTGGATTGTATTACATTGCACAAATGTTGCAGTTAAATGTTACTATGTCCTTGTAATCTGCTTGGCAGGTTTTGACACAAACTGTAAAATAGCAACAATAAAAAGGAGTTTGAGAGGCAATCTAAGCTTATTTCCATGACTGAATTAGTCTGAATCACGTGATAAAAAAAACCCTTTCCATCTGGTAATCCATGCTGTTAACAAACTAACAAACATTTTAACAAGGGACCAGCTCTACTGGGTATGTGCTGACACTAAGGTTAACTTTCTGCCACTGTTGCAAAGCTGCAGCTCTGCTCAGTTTGGCTCAACCGTGTAAATCACACAACCCTTAAATATTTACCACCGTTAGACATTGTTGGGACACCTCGGTGTGTTTGAGCCGGCTCGACGGAGAAGTGTCAGCTGTGTGCAGGAAAATAAATTATTTACACCCCCTCCTTCGACTTCAAAGAGCTGGCAAACCATTCAACCCCAGATTTGGGGAGGTGGGTCGGAAGAGGAGGTGCTAGTCACTAGGCAACCTCTAGGTCACCTGCCCCGACATGCCAAAATCAGCAACTTACCTCTGCACAAGGTACACGGCTGCATTTAAAAGCCTCCTCAGCAGGATCATATGGAAAACTACTGTGACACAGCTAAACTATGTGGCTCTGAGAAACAAGTGTGATGTGATTATATTGCTTTTTCCCCCTCGTGTGAGAAAGAGGAAAGGTTTTGTTGCTCAGAAGATGCGGGGCTTTACTAAAAGCCCACGAGCAGAATACAACAGTGCAACAACTGATGTTTTCCAGAGAAAGCCTGTTGCATTGAAATATCTGTGCTATGTTAAGTGTTTTTGTGATGGGAAGTTGACGCAAGGAGAGAGAAGAGTAGCATCCAATAGGAGTGCATGTCAGGTGGAGATACAAGATGACTATTCAGCTAGAAAGTTCAGCTTGAGCAACATGTCCACTGAATGAAACACACACACACACACACAATGCCAAAAACCTCCGAACTTTTTTGTTGGAGCAGACAAGTTAAAACGTGCCCTCTTCTCACCATATTCACACACAGCGATAGAAACATGCCCCCTGTTGTCAATAAATAAATCTCACTTCCATTGTGTATTGCAATCTTCGCTTATAGTTATTCACACTGCGGGGGTTCTTTTTCAATATCCCAGAATTAGCACTCCAATGAAAGGTAACGCTCAGCTTAGTCATACTGTTTGGAAATGACACATTTCTAGTACGTCTTTATAAATTAATATTTTCTGGATGTACTATCACTCATGGGAGTTTCTCATTTACACCAATAATGGATCCACCATAATCTACCAACATGTGTAAGGATCACAATGACCAGAGATGCGACATAAATCCTTTATCTTCCCCTGACTCCACACTGATATTGAGGTATCCCTGTTAGCCTGTTTGATCAGGTTGTGTGCTGATGCTGTGAGTGAGTGTGTGTGTGTGTGTGTGTGTGTGTGTGTGTGCATGTGAAGACCTAGCCATGCGTGACAACAGCAAATGACCACCTATCCATCACTGGCGCTAGGGCCTGAGATTACCATGAGCTCAGGCTTGGCACCAGCTGGACCAAAGCCTGGAAAAAGACAACTAGATAGTGCTCAATGCATGGACATATACAGTTCATCTAAAGATATGTGGCAGAAGAGAGGAATGTCACCTAGATTGCATTTAGCCTACCTCGTGTGATGTTTATTGAAGGGGTTTTAAATGGAATCATAAAAGTGTTGTGGGAAAACCCAGGTAAGAAATCCCCGAGGACTAGAAGAAAAAAATCCCTCCACCTAATTTCTAGTTGTAAACGGGAGAGATCCTTACATTTTTCTCTCACCCTCTTTCTTATGTCTTGTCTCTTTCACTTTGCCTCTATCAGAATGTGGCTTTTGGTCTCTGACTTATATTGAGAAACCGGCAAGCTGCCACAGGAAGACAGTGTTCTATTGAGCAGTTGCGGTGGGTGGGCTGAAAACAAGAGAATAAGAAGAACAGTAGTAACTGTAAACGTCTCTGAGTGTCCCACCCTGCTTAGCATGCGTCTAGACTGGCCTCTATGAGGCAGGCAGCAGTCATAACAAGGGATTGGGAGAGCAAACAGGGCTGTTTAGCGTAGTTAACCATTTGTCTATGGAGTCACAATCAAGAAACTAAACCTCTGCATTTAATTGGGGCTAAACAAGGAGCTCACAGTGCAGCATACAATTATGAGATATATGAGGCGACAGAGTTCTGACAGTGTGCCAGCATGCCCCAATGTGCCACACACCAGAAGACCATCTCACCAGATCGGCACTGGGCCAAGGCTGTTGGCCTACTTATGAGCCATTCTCTTGACAGTGCAAAGCCAAGGAAATCCACACACACCCTTTAGCTACTCTCTGAAACAAGCCTGCATTCAGGCCAGGATGTTTCATTTTGGATCATCCATGATACCGTTTTTCAAATTGAGCACATCAGCCTTTAACACAATTGGATAAATGAGGAGATGAGGGTGCTTTAAGAGCAGAGTTGACTCAAAAATTGAGCAATCAACAAACACTATTCTTGGTTTGCAAGCAACAGTGCTCTCATTTTCCCCTCGTTACTCACTAAAGATGCCTTTGTTGACAATGTGAAAAGCTAGACATGGTGATGACATTCCCAACATGACCTCAATCAAGCATTTTCATAGCCCGCAGGCACAAAACAATCCAACAAACTCAGCCACCGCAGAGAATCTCTTTACCCTCATTTCATAATAAATGCAATTATGTATATGAGGAAAATTGTTTCACTCCTCCAACTAGCTGTGGCTTAGGTCAGACAGGAGAGGGTTTATTCTGAATTTGCACAAGTCATTTGTTATTATTTAGAGTCAGTAGTTTCTCTGATCATCCACTGGGAGAGCTGGGGGAAAGCAGCACTGTCTTTAAGTCCGGGCTTACAAGCTTCAAGTCAGTTAAACCCCCATCAAGGTAAGCATTCTTTGGCCATTTTCACCTCCCCCAACCACACACACTCACATTACCCTTTACACACAGAAAAGAAACAAATGTTTGTTGTGCTGTAGAGAAACCAGTGTTATTCAAATGCTGATTTTGAAAGCCCATCAACCTCTGAATGAATATCCTGCCATTATGGTAAACATTCTTACCACCTATAATGCCAGTGTGTGGCATTTGCTTAGATAAGCATCAAGATAAAAGGTTGAATAGTAAATCACATTAGGCTATCACTACCCGAGATGTCATGTCAGATGTACACGGACATAAGTCCTCTTTCGCTAACCGGCAGAGAAACATGTCATTCACCGTAAATCAATCATGTTCCTGTCAGTGACATCAATGGTCTTATTAGCAATGAAAATAGGAAATTAAAAAGGAAAAGACAGGATGCTGAAAACCCAGGAGATTTGGAGTATGTTCTTCTTAAAAAGCATAAATAGTGTATCTGTTTTAAACGTTTCCATCCCTAGCTGAGGTTTCCCTTCACCCACAGGTTAACTTAAGCACTCAGCTAGCTCTCCACTGCCTGGGGGAAGAACTGTGCAATGAATGGAAAAGCAGGCCACATTTCTATCCAGGCCATCTTTATTGATCCTCAAAACCCCCTTCACAAAGACCACCCGCCCATCTTGACCACAAAAAAGGGGACAATATAAACAAACAATAAATAAGAATCTGCGTGATTAAGGCGGTTCTACATCTCCAATAGAACACAACAGTGTGGACATGTTGGAGTTATACAGCTTCATACAGTAAAAGCAGTAGATTTTTGAGAACATCACATCTAAAAAGGCAGCACTTTACCAAAAGATCTGATGAGGCTCCCATTCAAATGAGATAACATTGTACTTCTATCGTGCCTGACTTATGATAGAAAACCCAGGCTCTCTTTTAGATGACCTTGTCATCTGAGCTTATTTAAATTCTAGGCCAAATAGAATGAGGGAAAAAAAATCATGAGCAGAGAACTTAATTTAAATTGTCTCCCCTATCTTACTCTCAGAAAAAAAAAATCATTAAAACCACTTGATTCCCAAAATGGAGAAGGTGGTTATTCTTTATATCAGTTTTCTCAGATAGGAATAAATAAATACACCTTTGTACTGGTAAACTGTCTTGGAGTCCAGGCTTGGAGGCTACACAGTGTCATAGCATTGTTCAGAGTGGCTTTTAAGAATTTCAGCATTTCTTTATTACATTCATGTCCAGGAAATGGGAAAAGTGGAACTCGGCCTTGAAGGCAGCCACCCTCTGGCCACTAGAACATGCGGGACTCGAGCACTGTGTGTTCCCTGTGGATATCCAGAGTTCTCTTCTGTGCATCCTGCTTGCCACAACTGGGCTTAGTTGTACAGGGAGGTGCTCAGGAAATAAAAAGTGAAGAGATGAGCACTCTTCATCCACCCTGGTCAATTCTCACTCTTCTGTCTCCATTTGCGCCCATTGGCAAATCGGGTCCTCTCAGCAACTAACAGTGCTGGGCTGCTGTTTGCTGACAAAGTCTGAGATGAAGTCAAACTCATTTTGGCCCAGGAAGAGTTCTGGCAGCTCCTGGACCCGATCCAAGCCAAGCTCCATGACCAGCGAGGTCAGAACCTCCTCATCAATCATATCTGCGTCCATGCCGTTCAGGGCCAGTGTCGGCCCGGCCATGTGCTGCATGTTAGCCAACTGGGCTGGGTTCATGCGGTACTGGGCCGCAGGCCCCATGTGGTTCCCACCCATAGGCCCCAGTGGGTGTCCATGGTACTGGGTGTTTAGTTTTTGCAGCTGCATGCTGGCCATGAGCTGCTGGGACGTTAACCCTCCATTCATGAACTGCTGTTGCTGTTGCGGGTGCTGTTGCTGTTGCGGGTGCTGTTGCTGCTGCGGGTGCTGTTGCTGCTGCGGGTGCTGTTGCTGCTGCGGGTGCTGTTGCTGCTGCGGGTGCTGCTGCTGCTGCGGGTGCTGGACTTGTTGCTGGTGCTGTTGTTGTTGTTGTTGGTGCTGCTGTGGATGCATGTGATGCTGCTGCGGGTGATGCTGTTGCTGCTGGGGCGGGCCATTATACATCATGTTACCAGATGTCATCTGGTGGTGACCCATCTGCCCCCCATTCAGTTGTCCATTCATGGGTCCACCCACCATGCCCTGTCGCTGCCTCATGGCGGTCTCCATGTTGGCCTGGGCACCACCATAGTGCATCATCTGGCCATTGGGCAGCGCGCGCATGCCCTGCTGGTTGGGATGCTGCTGGTGACCTGCCTGCAGGCCACCGTTCATGCCCATCCTGTAGCCGTGGATACTGGCGCCCGCTGAGCTGTGATTCATGGGCATCATGAGATGGTCTGCCATGCCTCCTGTCTATGAAAAGAGAGGAGACACTGTTAGAACATTGCAAAGGGCAGACAAGATGTTTGGAAGCAGTAAAAACATTTTATGGGGAGGTGCAGCTGGATCAAGGCTGACATGAGCATATGTAGCGGTCCATTTGAACCAGTATCACTATTAAGATACACAGCCATTGTGTTGACGGTGTCATGTGTAGTACAAGAAATTGTACATTGCTGTGGTTAAAACCAATTGCATACCCAGCCAACTGACTCCTCTTACAGTGACCACACAATTAATTTCACTGAAAACACACAGACAATTGTCCTTGTAATGTCACAATTCCACCTCTCAAGTTAAACCAACGAAACGCTTCCGTAAAAAAAAAAAAAATCTGCACGCTAGTTTTGCCAACACTGAAAATCTTGCTCGTGTGTTTAGTCCTCCTAAAGCCTCCCCTCTTTGTGCCAAGGAATGGACGCCCAGGTCGGAATTACAGGTTAACATACATTGTTTGGGTGCGTTTAAGATGCGGATTCATTCATGCACGAAGGGGTTGACAAAACGGAGGAAAAATGCGTGCATCGCGTAATGCATTGCTTAAACCCCATCCATGTTGCATGCCAGCTGAGGCAGACAAATCTGTTACATTTTACGCACGTAAGGTTGCAACAAAGAACACTGACATCATGCAACATCACCCAACAGCTGAATCACCACATTTCTAACAAGGCATACATTCAACAAAGGCTTCGGTTTTCTCCGACTACCTTGTGCCGATTTGTTTAAATGTTTGTATTCAATAATCTTGTACACTGTAGCCTAATATTATCAATTTGCTTATAATCTCGAGTTTGAAAGAAGGGAATGCAAACAATGGAGCAGCAGCCCCGGAGACCACCACAGACCAAAACCCCAATTTCTCCAACAAATAAATCCGATAAAATCACTTACCCGTATCCGCTACGTTTTCACAAAGTTGCGCGACTTTGCCTCGGCTCCGTCTATTTAAACAGTTTTCCTCTGTAAGGCAAAGCTCCTCTGAATTACAGTATATATTCCACAGGGTTACGCTTCATGCTCAAGCGGGGACGGTGTGCACAAAGACTGCCGCATCAGATCTTGAAACGACTGCCTATTTTCTGGGTCAACTCAGGGATTATGTACATCTAAAAGCTCAGAGGAAGGCACTCGGGGAGAGGTGGAGCCTCGGTCCTGCCTCTTCTTTGTTCCTATTGGCCCTACTTAATATAATTGTGCATGGGCGTAGAAAAAAGGGGCTGTTCGAGAGCTGTGACACAGTAGCCAATTTAAATACCCTCCTCCCCACTGTTTCTTTTTTAAAGAAAATTTGGACATCTTGTATGTCTTCATAACTGCTGCTGTTGTGATTGAATAAAAACAATTATAGACAGACAGACAGACAGACAGACAAATAGATAGATAGATAGATAGATAGATAGATAGATAGATAGATAGATAGGGATATTATTGACATATTTATTTCTTTTATGCATGTATGTAGGAGTAAGAATGTTTGCTCTTATCTGCCTGTGTGTGTCAGACAGCATAACATTAGTGTATATGTGTATGTGTAGCAAGAGTGTTGCCCCTGGTATGTGCATGTACACTTCATTTCCAAGATCACTGTCGGTCCATGTGACCCACCAGTCTGCTGTGTGTTCGCCTCAGTGAGGCAGTGGAGGGTGGGCAGAGGAATGTAGCCTGTGTGCTATTCTAGGCCACACTAGCTGCAGCGGCAGTGTAACTACTGCTGTGCATGGATGTGCGTTTGACTGGTTTACGTGTATGGACTGTGGATGCAGGCGTGTGTATGTTTCCGTGTGTGTGTGTTTGAGTGTGTACCTCCACTCTGCAGATGCACACGTCTCTTGATTGCCCACTTCAGAACAACGACCTCTTGCCTGCAATTGCAAATGAATGGCACCACTTTGGGAGAGCAAGCCAATCTATTGTCCCAGGAATTCAACTATAAATGGGCAACCACTGGCCGGCGTTTTGTCATTGTTTGACATTGTCCAGCCACTTTAAGCTAGTGTTAATAAGCCACTCCCAGGTATGGGTACTATCTGAAAAACTCATCCAGCCAGTCAGTTCAAACAAAACACACAATCAACATATGTTTCTGTTGTGCTGTGAGGATCACTCTTTTAGTAGAGTGTCTTCTGAGCAAGGTTACTGCAGCCTGTGACAGTATGACAAACACACATTTTAAAATGCATCAAAACAATCCTTATTGTCATCCCAGGGCCAAAAGCTCCTAATGGTGTCATTGTGTCCAAACCTTATGGAGCTCACAATCACATCACTGCGTCTGTTTAAAACCCAAGATATTTGCATATAATCGCAATCAGCAATGATTGTAGTGGAAGATATGCATTTTGTAATTATATTTCCATTGAACAGACTTGCATGGTTGTAATTAGATAGAGGATACACTGCAGTTATGTCCCTTAAAGGCTGTTTTCTGTATATTGTGTATCTTTTACTTTCTCTGGCTGTGGTCTATGGTTTGCTAGAGGAGTCTCCACACACCTTGCCTTGAGCCATTTATTGACTTTTGTACTATGCTTTTGTGTGTGTGTGTGTGTGTGTGTGTGTGTGTGTGTGTGTGTGTGTGTGTGTGTGTGTGTGTGTGTGTGTTATTTCAGGGATAAAGAGCAAGAGAGAGAGAGAGAGAGAGAGAAAGAGTTAATGTGACTGTGTTTATAGGAGCAATAGGATGGAAATGTTGCTTCCATTCCCAACTTGGACACACCCCTGTACCACACTGTAAAACATGCAATAAAAATGATGCAGTTGCAGGATCAGTTCATTTCATACAGGTTTCACGCTCTAACAGGGGTCTAAAGAATTAACAGCTTAGCTTCACTTATTTGTGTTCTCAGCTAATCAGTATGACTATAAGCTTTTCCAACCTTTGATGAGCTCCCCCTATGAAAGACCTCAACATTCCTCATTGACTCTTCTTTAGTGACAACAGACAATAACGTAGCTAATAGCTGCTTTGTCAGATCGCTGTGTACAGCTCAGCCTACTCTGTCTGTGCATCATCTGCCTATAACACTCTGCATGTAATTCCCACTGTCTGAGGTGACTGCACTAACTCCAACAACCTTCCTAGCTGTTATGAAGTTGGCCATAAAGATCACAAAACATCTAGCTGCCGCTTCCAGGCCCTCTACGTCAGACTTTGAGGGAGCCAACAGTCTGTAGAAATGTAGAGGCCAATTTTTATTGTTCCTCAACAGGGTCTTGGAGTGTGTGGAGAGCCCCCCTGGAGCAAAGGCACTCACTGGAGTGTAGTGGAGTGGAAGTCTGATGTTCTGCACAGAGGAATTGCCTGCAGGATGATGTGTTTACTACCAGCTTTATCCCTGGTTCTGCAAGTTGGTAGAGGAGAAGCTTATAGGAGCTCAACACCCAAAACCGAAGAACAAGAAAATGGTGAAAGTTCTTACATGTGGCATCCAGCCAACATACCAACTCTGTTTGGTGGGTGCCTGTTGGACCCTTCTGCACAGCATCTCTTTCTGAAACTTATCTGAAGTAGGCCTTCCTAATACGTTATACACTTAAATTACAATACAAGTACTTTTTGCAATGCTTTATTCTAAATCCTGTATGTTCATGATAGTATTGCTAGGTTTGAAGTTCAGACAGCCTGCGTCGGCCTTACGGCGGTCTGGCAAAAACGCAGGTCTTTCCATTCATTTTGTATGGGGGTAGTGCTAGACTCAACTTTTGAAGGTACGCAACCCCACATCACACTGGTGGCCAATCATGCAACCGGAGATCAGACTTGTGTGTTTTGAGCTATAGTTTGAGGTGGTGTGAGAATCCCGTACAGTAAACAGGAAACATCACTGCCTTTATTGCTGCCACGAGAAAGTTTTAAAACACTATGAGGGTAAAAAACGAAACATAAGCACTGAACTGCCCGGGAGTTTGTGTAATAACTGAATGTTTCCTTAAACAACAAAAAACTTGTGTCTCGCTCATCTCTTTTCTTTCTTTCTCTCTCTCCTGTGAAAAAAAGCTGCCTTCAAGCGCGGTCGGGAACGTCGAAATCTGTAAACGATCTGACGGAAAACAGTAATTGTTAAATATAAAGTCGATGTGTGCATTTATTGGGGGGTTTAAGAACACAACACACGTCACACAAATGGGCCGTTTCATTGACCCTCCCCCCGCCGCACCACCCTGCGAAAAATCGTGGATCGCTTTTTTTGGTGTAAATGCCCCGTCAGGCCTGTAGCTGTGTGACACCACTTTCTATGTCTGTAGTCTGAGAAAAATGACTTATCCTGTGTCTACAGAAGAACAGATGGTCAAACTGATGGGCAGCACTATGCGCTACAGTAATCATCTACCAGTGAAGACTGAACTGATCACACAAGTCATCTTTAATCTCTGTCATCATCAACTGAAACCAGCTGACTCAATTCTGCCTACCTACTAATCCTCCCAACACTGTCTCTGCCAGTAATTATTGCCAATGTTAGCGATGTATAGAGCCTCATGGCTGGTACAGACATGTGCGTTTATAGAGGTGGAGCCATAGGGCTGAGTACTCAGGAAGTGCTGCCACATCCTGAAAATAAATCGGTTTCACTTGCATCACTGGATTGCCGGTATGACCATTCCTGATATACAATGTGTTGGCTCATCTCAGATAAAACAAATACTACTGTATGTGTTATGTGCACATGGTGCTCCAGAAGGTAATTGAAATATAAATCATTTAAACTACTTGTTTCTGCTGACTCTAATTGTAAAAAATAATACATTTAAGCCTTTTCAGTAGTGGCATTTACAGGAGTCAACCAGGCTAACACAATCACCTAAATAGTTGCAACATAACACATTTTTCAAAACATCCCAGAAGTTTGCTCTCAATCTTTCTAAATTCAAGACATGAATTAATTATGAATCACTTTCAACCTATTTTGTTATAATTGCTACACAGCATTAACAGGAATGGACAGTCACTGTATTCACCAGGACAAAGCGTGTCCTAGTATGTACATTTCCCCTGAGATGTGAAACCAAAAGTCAGTTTGCCTCTCTCTCAGTGTGGGGGAGGGTTGTTATTGTTCTGGTAAATGAGAGAGTCTCTATAAATACTCCCAAGGCTTCCTTCTCCAACTCAACCACCAATCAACAGTCCCTGTTCAGCCGAGCAGCTGAGAGAGAGCAATAAGCCTGAGTCAAGGCTAACGGGGGAGGGTCTGACTCAAACATGCTGTGGTGGAGAAGTGGGTAAGGGACTTTGGAAGTGAGGGAGGGGGAGAAACCTGGTAACTGCCACTCACGTAACTGAGTCCACAAGTAGGGGTAAGGCTTGGGTGAAAGTGGTGGGGTGGGGGGGTGGTTGGAACGTACCACATTAAAGCAGCTTTCCAGTTTTTGTGATCGTTCCATGTGAAGTTAAATTAACATTTTTTCTACAAAAACAACTTTGGTCTGTCACTGTTTGACAGTGATACACTTGATTGGCTTGTTTTTTACACACTTATTTCGTGCCACTTGAAAAGCCAGAGTAGGCCTGATCTCCATATGACTTCTAACAAACTACAAATTAAAAAAGATCCAAAAATATAGTTGGTAAGAATGGGCTCATAGTTTATCTGTGTGGAGAAAATTAGGTCAGTCCTGTTGGGCTGGGCAATATAATTGAAATGAATATCACAATATTAATAAGATTTTCTTTCCAATATCTGTCTGCAGTTAGCTGTGTTCCACTGGTATTACATAGCACAACACTTCACACGTGTAAAACAACATTTTCAATAAAAAATGTTTTAGTTTCATTACAGCTTGGTCGAATGTATTGACTTGGACAACAGATTTATGTGAAATATTAGCATGGTAAAATCATGTCGTCACAATATGATTCCGCTGAGAGGTGATACATAGTAACATTAAATTATTATTATTGTCCAGACCCACATTCAAGCAAGTAAAGGGAGGGGGCTCTCATCGAACCAGTAGTCCGACCGTGTTGGAAGGCAAAAGTGTTTAAGTGGTTCTGAACAGGAACACGTTAAGGCTTTAACACTTGGTTTTGGTCTCCCTCGAAAAAATGCGTGCTGCATGGTACGGCACGGCTCGACTCGTATGGAACTGTTCTTTTGGGGTTTTCCATTGGGAAAGTTGTGAATAGTACCTGGTATTTTTTTGGTACAACCTCGGTCGAGGTTCCAAGCGGGCTGAGCTGATACTGCTGATTGGTCAGAGAGAATCCCAATAGAATCAGTACTTGCATAACACTGGACTGCACAAAGTTTTTTATTCTCTCGACCCAGTTTTTGTTTTTTTTAAATGGCAGACTGCAAAACCACGGCGTGGTCAATTGACAAAGTACAGACGTTCCTCTGTTTGGTTGCAGATAAAGCGATCAAGCGCGAGAACACATTGTGTTTGTGTCACATAGAAGATGATGTCATGGCAATTTCACATGGCATTGCTACGACGATCAGCTAAGAATCCTGCCTACATTGATGTAGTACTATCCGCAGTGGAAAACAAAATTGAGAAAAGTACCTGGTACTAAAGGCGAGTCGAGCCGAGCCAAGCCAAACTATGCAGTGGTAATTCAGAATAAGTAATGCAGGGTTTGAATGTCTTTATCAAGTTCTCTTTTGTCATTCCTCATGCAACTACTTCTGTACAACCAAGCACAACACCATGATTGCCTCAGAGGAGAGACTGATTATGTGCTGTTATTGCCATTTGTTTCATTCATTCTACATTCTCCAACCCCTCCCCTCTATCAAAGTTTGGCGATTCAGAATTAACTCTTTTCCCTTTAGACATGGTCAGATGACATGTCCTATGACTTTGTTGAAGCAAACTGAGGGCCAGATGTACTAATGCTTTTGCACCCACTTCAGGCGTATTTGTTTCGTAACGTGCGCGTAAAAGCATGGCGAGGTATGTACAAACAGGCCGCACTGAGGTAAAAGCGCAGACTGCCTGTCGCGGGAACTGAAAATGGCAAATTGCGCTTTTCCGTGTCATGCATATGCATTCACGGGACGGTCAAGGGGAAAGTGGGAGTTCCCATAAAGAGATGGGAGGGGAAGCGTAAAGTGCGCCTAATTATGTATTCCGCGGTATGTACAAAAAACGCCTGTGAAAGCGCGCCTCTATTTTGCGGTGAAAATTCTCCGCCTCTTAAAAGCAGGTGTAAACCTGGAAGGGGGTTTCCTCGCATATGCCTCTTGGTGAAATGGCAGCAGTAATCCGAGCAAGACGGAGACATAGGCCAAGGAGACGAGCTGAAAGGATTTTTGCCACAAGGATCACACTTTTTCAGTTGAGTGAACACGAAATCATTAAGCGTTACAGATTAAGCAGCCATGCAATATTACAGTTACTGGAAGAAATCAAAGATGACATTGAATATCTGACTCAGCGTTCACATTCCATTCCAGCAGTTGTTAAACTCCTCACTATATTACAAATATTGGAATCAGGATCATTTCAAACAGTCATAGCATCAGCAGTGGGAATATCGCAGTCTGCACTCAGCCGTATCATAGCACCAGTACTTAACGCTTTGCTACAGCGCAATTTACGGCATAGTGGACAGAGAAAGGCGCTGATTACCCGATGAACTGCAGGTTTGGTAAATACGATGTAAGCTGAAGTATCACAGCATGCGCTTTCTGCAGGTTGGCCATGGCGCTGATGACGCTACATTCGCAAATGTACGTATATCTGGCCCTGAGGCCTTTAGTAGAGAAGAGTTGTCTTAATGTGTTAAAGAACGCAAAGTTCCTGTTAGCTGAGAAAGTCGAGACCATAAAGGGATTTCTGAGACACCAGATAACAACTGAAATAACTTCCTTACTTCAGCTGAGAATTCTTAGCGTACTTATCATAAGCTTAGTGCTTGCAGGTGTTCACACACCCCAACGCTGACTTAATGCAAGCTATACAAATACGACTGGAGTTGACTCCCTGGTTTCATGTATCCAATCTTGGCTCATTACCAAGCAATGCCATTCATTCACAGTCAGCACCACAAGCCCACTGCCTGCATTTCGAAGCAACATCATTCTTCAGCATTTACTAGCCTGAGGGATCATTGTCGACACAAACACTAATCATGTCCCCTTCACTGCACTTCCTGCCTTACAGCCACTGATGACGTTTCCAGTTACCTTCAGGAACATGAACATGCATGGCAGGAGTGCAGGGGAAACACAGCCTAGATCGACAACAAGAGCCAATACAACCTGTCAAACAAGTAGCTATATGGAAAGAGGGAGAGAGTGAGAGAACACAGTGACGATGTGAAGAATGACCTATTAATCATTCATTATCTCCCAGCACTGTTAATGAGGTGAAGACTCTTAAATAATTAGCAATGTGACTGAAGCATATTTCCATAGCAGTAGCCTGAGGACATGGAGGCCATTGGGGACAAGTGTGGAAGGGAATATGGGATGCACCAGGCACAAAAAAGAACAGCCCCCACACCAGCTTAGCAAACAATAACTATCCTGATAGGGGGCTCTGGGAGGCATGGACAGAGAGATAGAGATAGACCGAAGAGAAGAGAGATAATGGAGCTATACGCAATATTGAGACAAGAATGAGCCATAGAGGAAATAACACATTGAAATAGTTATGTCTATATGTAGTGGGCGTTTAAGTTGTTCACCCAGCAGCCTTCATTATCCGTCTGTCTCATTTCAAGAGGGGCAGGCCAGGGCCTTCAGGCTTTTCTAACACACAAGTCAACGGGGAGCTGCGGCCGGCTACCACCCCAGCCTGCCATGGGCCTATTCATCTTGCACAAAACACACAAAAGAGCAGACCATGAGCCACATTCTTGACATCCAACCTCATCACCCCCACTACCCTCCCACCCCCGGGCTTGACTAGCGCCCCTCCCCCAGTGCCCCCCACCAGGCAGGGCAGACAGGAGCTGCTATGCTACACTACCTAACTGGCTGGCTGGCTGGCTGGCTGGCTGGCTGGTTGGAGTTGTTTGGTGGAGGAAGGGATGCATGGAGGGAAAGGAGGGTGTGGGAGAGAGGGGGCAGGGATGTTTTCTCTTTAGTCAGCTAATTGACTCACAGATGTCAGGAGGAGTCGGGTTTGTGGCGGGGCTAAAGCACCGGGTGACACTTTTCCCTCCACAAACACCCATGCATGTGACGCAGGAAAATATTGTTCACACGCCTGCACACATGCATGCACATGTCTGTTCTCTCTCTCTCTCTCTCTCTCTCTCTCTCTCTCTCTCACACACACACACACACACACACACACACACACACACACACACACACACACACACACACACACACACACCTCTTCAGTAAACAGATATGTCTCTGTGTTGTACAGGGGTATTGGGGGTGGGCTTTTTTCATTCATCCAAAATAAATCTTAAGGTATAAATATGACAGTGAGCTGTAAGGTAGTTCTGACTGTAGCTCAGCCCCACATAAACACCAGGAAGTAACAGCCTTTTGTGGACAATAACAATCTGGATTGGTCTGGGCATACTTTCATTTTTCAGTTTGCCATCTGGGGAGCCTCTTTGGCTGTCAAGCTAAAGCAGGTCTCATCTACTGATACATCGGTGCAATAACACTTGAGGCAGTTCAAAAGCTGTACAATCTATGATATGACCTATTTTCACACCAAGGTTTCATGTCATGCCATGTTTGCACACTGCAGTTTCATCTCCTACATGTATGCACTGCAGAATTCTCTGAACACCCAAACCACTGACAGCTGTGTATTTGTGTGTGTGCATCTGTCATCATGTTCATGTGTTTTGTGTGTTCCAACTAGACTGCTAAACAGCTGAGCCCAAATTGAAAGTCAGTGCTGTCATTCCCTATATTTACCAAATGACTCACTCACAGCAGAAATCTGTTTGGACACACAGTTAGTATTCAAGCAGTTGGTTACAACATCGTTGACAGCAGAAAAATAATTAGGAGGGGAAGTGTGGGTGAATAAGGAAAATATTGGCAAATTACAATGGTGGACTGCTCATGCACTACAAAAACAGGGTAGAATAGGCTACCTGTGGTCTCTGGGTCGGTGATTAAAGAATAGCCAAGCTCTAAAAGGCATAATGCTGCATCTTTTGGAGTTTATTTAGTTGAGAGATCTGTACATTTTCAGAGATATTATCCTCCAGAGGGACATTCAGGAGAGCAATCATCCTGTACTACCAAGAAAACACAAATCATGCATTATCGAGTCCCCCTAAAAGCTGTGTGCCTGGGTGAGGTTCCTCTGTGGCATTTGTCCATTGGTCTTCCCATCATGAGGTCTGTTAATGGTGAAGCCATATCCCGCTCCTACCCGGGCCGGGCGCTGACAGCTAGACATCCCCTCCAGGAAACAGCTAGTTCTCCTTCCTGACCGGGGAGCCCTATCTGTGTTACACCACCATTGCTTCTAAATGTTGAGCAATGTCCTGGTGAGCACATGTCTAAGTGTACATATGCTGTACATACACATGCACAGGCTTCAGCATAGACATATAAACACACACACACACGCACACAGGCCAATCCACTGCCCGCTAGAGCTGTCTATAGTCTGTCTGTCTTCTTCCTGTTTTTCCACTCACCCACACTGTTGTCACTCTGGCCAGGAAGCTGTGGGAGAGATACGCATGACAAAGTCTCTCTTTATTAAATTGGCAGAGTGTCTGTAGTGCTTTTGGAGTCTGTGTGTGTGTGTGTTTGAGAGAGAGAGAGAGAGAGAGAGAGAGAGAGAGACAGAGAGAGAAGTAGAGCTAGCACTAGAGAGATGGGGGTGGGGACCTAAGCCAAGGGCTAGAGGCTAATCCAAGATCCACTCTAGGCTCATCCCTGGATATTGCTGTTTGAAACCATGAATCAAGAACAGATAATACAGAATAAAAACCAAAAGGCCCCTGTCATATATCCATAACAATATTCATCCACTGTAAGAAACTGTCAAATAACATTTTCAGATACTGATTTAATAAATACTTGAACTGCATGTTCAAGCATTTTGGTAATTATCCAGTGAATATAATATGCACAGTGCAGTTATAAATTAACTATTATCTACAACAGTCAGAAGCAGAGAGTAGCATAACAGAGAACTCATAGACAGTTAATTTCAGTGGAATTATCGCGATCAGATTTGCTCATGGAGGCAAACTAAACTGGAGCTGAGCTTTTTTTTTTTTTTTTTTCACTTTGGTGGACTTGAATTTGCGGCGATGACCACTACGTGGAGCTCAACAGTGACCACACACTTTTTGAAGTGCTCCGGGTCTGGGAGTGATTTTCCCTATTCAATTGCTCCATGTTTCAGAAAATACTTATATAAAGAGTTTTAAAGCCTGGAACCAAACAAAACCAAATACAAGATGAATTGTGAACATTAAAAAAAATGTGATTTGGTGTCCAAAAAAACCCATTTTGAAACAGGATAAAAGGCAATGGTACAAGACAGTGTACATAAACGATCATAGACTTCAGTGGTAGCAGCACACTAGCGGTTCGCGGGTTTGCAGGTGCAGTAGTCTCGCTTTGGCAGACCTTCCTCCACAGCGCTGCAGAGGAGGGTCTGGCTAGTCCACACAGCATTCCGGGATGGGAGAAAAACGTGCACTGGTTTATTGGCATTTCTTTAAACATCACAATCATCTTGGGTGGCGCTAAGTGCCCTACGGAGCAACGTGCCTCTGCAAATAGCCTCGGGAAGGAACTTGTTTTGGTGGATCGTGTACGTTCAAAGTTGTTTTAGTCGTGCAACAGAAAACTCAGATTGGACAGCTAGTCTAGCCACTGTCTGGATTTACCCTGCAGAGATCTGCGAAATGGTTAACCACAGTCCTCATAAATCGACTGGAGTTTAAAATGTCAACACAAAGAAAGCCCAAGGTAAGATATCCGGCCTAAAGAGTGAAATCCCAGCGGAATTTCCGTTGGCAACGGAGCAATACCGAAGTGGAACGTCGTGGATATAGACTACAAGTGCGGTAAACATTTTAATGGTAACAGGAGCGCCACCAATCAGAGGCTTCTCTGTTACGCTTAGGATTGTGGGTAGTGTAGTACTTCTCCATGACTGCGCGAATAAAACATAACATCGTTTCACATCTTGTAGCTCATGGAAGGTACCTTGGATAGTTAAGACATTATGGCTAATAATCAAATCTGGATTCAGAAAATGAATGGATTTTTTTCTTCTGGAATCACACTGTTAAGTCTCACCGTACACTTAAGCTATAAAACTGTTTATTGTGGCTGAAAAATATTTTCTTTAGACCAACGAAGATTGCTCTGTACAATAGGATCTGACATTTACTATACAAACATACTATATCTTGGCTGTTGGCCAAACCAAGTCACACATTTTGCATTTTGGCAGTGAAAGAGGATATTTGGAGCCATTGTGACATCTTGTTTTTTAAATAAGAGCAACTGTAACGCTCAACATTTATGGTCATATATGTTTAACCTTTGTGTTAGTACTTTTCTGAACCGACTCTGGCTGTTAGAAGATCACTGAGGCAAAATATTTGTATTTGTATAAAACATCACATTCTTATTTCCATTTCTGGCGGGCAGCAAACAGCTGTGTACTCCATATGACTTCTAACAAACTACAAATTAAAAAAGGAAAGGAAAGGATTTTTGCCACAAGGATCACACTTTTTCAGTTGAGTGAACACGAAATCATTAAGCGTTACAGATTAAGCAGCCATGCAATATTACAGTTACTGGAAGAAATCAAAGATGACATTGAATATCTGACTCAGCGTTCACATTCCATTCCAGCAGTTGTTAAACTCCTCGCTACATTACAAATATTGGAATCAGGATCATTTCAAACAGTCATAGCATCAGCAGTGGGAATATCGCAGTCTGCACTCAGCCGTATCATAGCACCAGTACTTAACGCTTTGCTACAGCGCAATTTACGGCATAGTGGACAGAGAAAGGCGCTGATTACCCGATGAACTGCAGGTTTGGTAAATACGATGTAAGCTGAAGTATCACAGCATGCGCTTTCTGCAGGTTGGCCATGGCGCTGATGACGCTACATTCGCAAATGTATGTATATCTGGCCCTGAGGCCTTTAGTAGAGAAGAGTTGTCTTAATGTGTTAAAGAACGCAAAGTTCCTGTTAGCTGAGAAAGTCGAGACCATAAAGGGATTTCTGAGACACCAGATAACAACTGAAATAACTTCCTTACTTCAGCTGAGAATTCTTAGCGTACTTATCATAAGCTTAGTGCTTGCAGGTGTTCACACACCCCAACGCTGACTTAATGCAAGCTATACAAATACGACTGGAGTTGACTCCCTGGTTTCATGTATCCAATCTTGGCTCATTACCAAGCAATGCCATTCATTCACAGTCAGCACCACAAGCCCACTGCCTGCATTTCGAAGCAACATCATTCTTCAGCATTTACTAGCCTGAGGGATCATTGTCGACACAAACACTAATCATGTCCCCTTCACTGCACTTCCTGCCTTACAGCCACTGATGACGTTTCCAGTTACCTTCAGGAACATGAACATGCATGGCAGGAGTGCAGGGGAAACACAGCCTAGATCGACAACAAGAGCCAATACAACCTGTCAAACAAGTAGCTATATGGAAAGAGGGAGAGAGTGAGAGAACACAGTGACGATGTGAAGAATGACCTATTAATCATTCATTATCTCCCAGCACTGTTAATGAGGTGAAGACTCTTAAATAATTAGCAATGTGACTGAAGCATATTTCCATAGCAGTAGCCTGAGGACATGGAGGCCATTGGGGACAAGTGTGGAAGGGAATATGGGATGCACCAGGCACAAAAAAAGAACAGCCCCCACACCAGCTTAGCAAACAATAACTATCCTGATAGGGGGCTCTGGGAGGCATGGACAGAGAGATAGAGATAGACCGAAGAGAAGAGAGATAATGGAGCTATACGCAATATTGAGACAAGAATGAGCCATAGAGGAAATAACACATTGAAATAGTTATGTCTATATGTAGTGGGCGTTTAAGTTGTTCACCCAGCAGCCTTCATTATCCGTCTGTCTCATTTCAAGAGGGGCAGGCCAGGGCCTTCAGGCTTTTCTAACACACAAGTCAACGGGGAGCTGCGGCCGGCTACCACCCCAGCCTGCCATGGGCCTATTCATCTTGCACAAAACACACAAAAGAGCAGACCATGAGCCACATTCTTGACATCCAACCTCATCACCCCCACTACCCTCCCACCCCCGGGCTTGACTAGCGCCCCTCCCCCAGTGCCTCACACCAGGCAGGGCAGACAGGAGCTGCTATGCTACACTACCTAACTGGCTGGCTGGCTGGCTGGCTGGCTGGCTGGTTGGAGTTGTTTGGTGGAGGAAGGGATGCATGGAGGGAAAGGAGGGTGTGGGAGAGAGGGGGCAGGGATGTTTTCTCTTTAGTCAGCTAATTGACTCACAGATGTCAGGAGGAGTCGGGTTTGTGGCGGGGCTAAAGCACCGGGTGACACTTTTCCCTCCACAAACACCCATGCATGTGACGCAGGAAAATATTGTTCACACGCCTGCACACATGCATGCACATGTCTGTTCTCTCTCTCTCTCTCTCTCTCTCACACACACACACACACACACACACACACACACACACACACACACACACACACACACACACACACACACACACCTCTTCAGTAAACAGATATGTCTCTGTGTTGTACAGGGGTATTGGGGGTGGGCTTTTTTCATTCATCCAAAATAAATCTTAAGGTATAAATATGACAGTGAGCTGTAAGGTAGTTCTGACTGTAGCTCAGCCCCACATAAACACCAGGAAGTAACAGCCTTTTGTGGACAATAACAATCTGGATTGGTCTGGGCATACTTTCATTTTTCAGTTTGCCATCTGGGGAGCCTCTTTGGCTGTCAAGCTAAAGCAGGTCTCATCTACTGATACATCGGTGCAATAACACTTGAGGCAGTTCAAAAGCTGTACAATCTATGATATGACCTATTTTCACACCAAGGTTTCATGTCATGCCATGTTTGCACACTGCAGTTTCATCTCCTACATGTATGCACTGCAGAATTCTCTGAACACCCAAACCACTGACAGCTGTGTATTTGTGTGTGTGCATCTGTCATCATGTTCATGTGTTTGTGTGTTCCAACTAGACTGCTAAACAGCTGAGCCCAAATTGAAAGTCAGTGCTGTCATTCCCTATATTTACCAAATGACTCACTCACAGCAGAAATCTGTTTGGACACACAGTTAGTATTCAAGCAGTTGGTTACAACATCGTTGACAGCAGAAAAATAATTAGGAGGGGAAGTGTGGGTGAATAAGGAAAATATTGGCAAATTACAATGGTGGACTGCTCATGCACTACAAAAACAGGGTAGAATAGGCTACCTGTGGTCTCTGGGTCGGTGATTAAAGAATAGCCAAGCTCTAAAAGGCATAATGCTGCATCTTTTGGAGTTTATTTAGTTGAGAGATCTGTACATTTTCAGAGATATTATCCTCCAGAGGGACATTCAGGAGAGCAATCATCCTGTACTACCAAGAAAACACAAATCATGCATTATCGAGTCCCCCTAAAAGCTGTGTGCCTGGGTGAGGTTCCTCTGTGGCATTTGTCCATTGGTCTTCCCATCATGAGGTCTGTTAATGGTGAAGCCATATCCCGCTCCTACCCGGGCCGGGCGCTGACAGCTAGACATCCCCTCCAGGAAACAGCTAGTTCTCCTTCCTGACCGGGGAGCCCTATCTGTGTTACACCACCATTGCTTCTAAATGTTGAGCAATGTCCTGGTGAGCACATGTCTAAGTGTACATATGCTGTACATACACATGCACAGGCTTCAGCATAGACATATAAACACACACACACACACACACACACACACACACACACGCACACAGGCCAATCCACTGCCCGCTAGAGCTGTCTATAGTCTGTCTGTCTTCTTCCTGTTTTTCCACTCACCCACACTGTTGTCACTCTGGCCAGGAAGCTGTGGGAGAGATACGCATGACAAAGTCTCTCTTTATTAAATTGGCAGAGTGTCTGTAGTGCTTTTGGAGTCTGTGTGTGTGTGTGTGTGAGAGAGAGAGAGAGAGAGAGAGAGAGAGAGAGAGAGAGAGAGAGAGACAGAGAGAGAAGTAGAGCTAGCACTAGAGAGATGGGGGTGGGGACCTAAGCCAAGGGCTAGAGGCTAATCCAAGATCCACTCTAGGCTCATCCCTGGATATTGCTGTTTGAAACCATGAATCAAGAACAGATAATACAGAATAAAAACCAAAAGGCCCCTGTCATATATCCATAACAATATTCATCCACTGTAAGAAACTGTCAAATAACATTTTCAGATACTGATTTAATAAATACTTGAACTGCATGTTCAAGCATTTTGGTAATTATCCAGTGAATATAATATGCACAGTGCAGTTATAAATTAACTATTATCTACAACAGTCAGAAGCAGAGAGTAGCATAACAGAGAACTCATAGACAGTTAATTTCAGTGGAATTATCGCGATCAGATTTGCTCATGGAGGCAAACTAAACTGGAGCTGAGCTTTTTTTTTTTTTTTTTTCACTTTGGTGGACTTGAATTTGCGGCGATGACCACTACGTGGAGCTCAACAGTGACCACACACTTTTTGAAGTGCTCCGGGTCTGGGAGTGATTTTCCCTATTCAATTGCTCCATGTTTCAGAAAATACTTATATAAAGAGTTTTAAGCCTGGAACCAAACAAAACCAAATACAAGATGAATTGTGAACATTAAAAAAAATGTGATTTGGTGTCCAAAAAAACCCATTTTGAAACAGGATAAAAGGCAATGGTACAAGACAGTGTACATAAACGATCATAGACTTCAGTGGTAGCAGCTCACTAGCGGTTCGCGGGTTTGCAGGTGCAGTAGTCTCGCTTTGGCAGACCTTCCTCCACAGCGCTGCAGAGGAGGGTCTGGCTAGTCCACACAGCATTCCGGGATGGGAGAAAAACGTGCACTGGTTTATTGGCATTTCTTTAAACCAATCACAATCATCTTGGGTGGCGCTAAGTGCCCTACGGAGCAACAGTGCCTCTGCAAATAGCCTCGGGAAGGAACTTGTTTTGGTGGATCGTGTACGTTCAAAAGTTGTTTTAGTCGTGCAACAGAAAACTCAGATTGGACAGCTAGTCTAGCCAGCTGTCTGGATTTACCCTGCAGAGATCTGCGAAATGGTTAACCACAGTCCTCATAAATCGACTGGAGTTTAAAATGTCAACACAAAGAAAGCCCAAGGTAAAGGATATCCGGCCTAAAAGAGTGAAATCCAGCGGAATTTCCGTTGGCAACGGAGCAATACCGGAAGTGGAACGTCGTGGATATAGACTACAAGTGCGGTAAACATTTTAATGGTAACAGGAGCTCCACCAATCAGAGGCTTCTCTGTTACGCTTAGGATTGTGGGTAGTGTAGTACTTCTCCATGACTGCGCGAATAAAACATAACATCGTTTCACAATCTTGTAGCTCATGGAAAGGTACCTTGGATAGTTAAGACATTATGGCTAATAATCAAAATCTGGATTCAGAAAATGAATGGGATTTTTTTCTTCTGGAATCACACTGTTAAGGTCTCACCGTACACTTAAGCTATAAAACTGTTTATTGTGGCTGAAAAAATATTTTCTTTAGACCAAAGAAGATTGCTCTGTACAATAGGATCTGACATTTACTATAAAACATACTATATCTTGGCTGTTGGCCAAACCAAGTCACACATTTTGCATTTTGGCAGTGAAAGAGGATATTTGGAGCCATTGTGACATCTTGTTTTTTAAATAAGAGCAACTGAACGCTCAAACATTTATTGGTCATATATAGTTTTAACCTTTGTGTTAGTACTTTTCTGAACAGACTCTGGCTGTTAGAATATCACTGAGGCAAAATATTTTGTATTTGTATAAAACATCACATTCTTATTTCCATTTCTGCGGGCAGCAAACAGCTGTGTACAGTCTCCACGTCCATGTGCAGGAGATAACGACAGGGAGGACAGAGGACAAGATAAGACATTGTGCTCTGCGGTCAGGGAGTACGCCCTCCTCTCCCTCCTCCATTCTCCCTCCTCTCCTCTGTCCCTCTTATCTGCTGCCTCTGGCTTGTTCTCCAAGTGCTGCATGGTGTTTAGTCAGGGGAGAAAACAGCATGGGACTGGAACAAGTACAAGTGAACTCTGTTAAAAACATTCTCCAGACCACTCCTCTCATAGAAAAAGAAAGTTAATAATGCTTCAAAAAGAGCTATCATACTGTTGCACAACACATCGCTTTCACATTTTATGCAATGTCAAGTCAAGACAACTTTATTGTCATTTCTGCAATATTTGCTTGACATACAAAGGTATCGAAAATACATTTCTCTCCGACCCACGGTGCAATAAGTGCAGGTAAAACAAGGATAAAGATAAAAGATAAGTAATATATACAATTAAAAAGATTAAAAAAAAACAAAACAACTAATATATACAATACAGTAGATCAATTCTAAATCCATATGCTAATAAAAAACTAAGTAGAGTAAAGGCTGTTTGAGCTGCATGCTCATTTTTTAAATTGAAAACATTTGCCTGAAACATTTCAAACACGAAAACCCCTGAAAGTATGATGTACATTGTTAGTAATTTTGGATTATGTCAGTGTTACTGCAGCAATTTTATCTGGCATGTTTGCACGGGAAAAATGGCTGATTTATGACCAAAATAACATTTCACTGCACACGTTTGCTGGCTGGACTCATCTTTTATTACAACTTTCTACATTCCTCAGTACAGTGCGCATCAATGCACTATAGCCTTTTCATTTCATTTTAAGGTGCCTAGTTCTACACCAGTGCATATTCACATTGTAGGCACCTGATCAACTTGTTTAGCCACTGCTTTAAAATTGGAATTAACATATCAACACACTGATGAAGACTGGGGCGCTGGAAACATGCATTCCATTCATCAGTACTAATGCGTAATTGGTGGCTTTTTGTGGTATAGGTTTTTTATTTGCATTGTTTATAAGAATAATTTCTATCAGTTGTTGAGTGTTATTATGTGAATCGACCTAAAACACAGACTGTGTGTTTGCAGTTTGATCGGGTTTCTAGTATAATGTATGGTCAAGTTTAGTGCCAGTTGGCTACCTATTGAATTATTGTAACCATTATTTTACTCTTAATGACCGTTGAGGAGGTTAACCTGATTTATAATGGTGTTAAGTAACAAATACAGAACAGAGCTAGAACTTTAAAAACTAGAACAGCACTCTGAGAACGCAGACCTCTGCCAAGCCATGCCCTATCTCACATGTTAATGCAGTGTGAATTTTCCTAGCTGGGTAGTCAGTTTTTTGATTATTCTGACACTACACGAATGTTAACAAAAGTGAAAAATAATTGGTCCTAAATGCAATGGGTTCTTCTTTGGCCCATTCTAAACTTACTAAGTAAATATATCGATCATCTCTCAGTGCAGACATTGTGTGTCAGCCTTGTCTGAATATGGTCTTCTGAAACTTACATTTTTAAATTAATTAGAGTTTTCACATAACTTCGCCTGTGACAGTGTACACAAGCAGTGCTTCTGCTGTATGAAACATGGAGATATTAGATCATGTTGCAACTGCAACGATTACGACACATAGCATACTGTACATTGAAAACCGGAAAAAAGAGTTGTAGTTTTAGAATAAAAAATGAACCTTATGTTGAAATTCACTTTTCACTGAAACACAGCAGGGCCTGTAATAAATTATGTGTGTGTTGTTTGTAAAAGTTGCATTGGTCACACTCATCTGAGTGAAAAACAACAAGAAACTGTTTTCACCTGGGAATAAAAATGGAAAAGCTTTAGTTTATTTGACTGTAAAAAGAAAGAATGAAATAATTCCGCATTATCATTGACTTTTACCTTTTTCATCTTATTTATTAAATTATCACAAAACATGAATAAGTATCACAACTCTCCCATTCATAACAGCCAAGAGCCAACCACTGTAGGTATGTCAGTGTGCTTCTCAGTAGTAGATGATCATGGGATTGTGTGGAAAAAGTGACATCAGTACATACCCTCAAGAGTTCTTTACTGTCATAAGAGAAATTGTACAAGTTTCAGGCAGTCAAGTGTTCAGAGATCATTATTGCTATTAATATGCAGCAAAACTATTTTGAACTACTGCAGTATGTACAGTATAGTATGTTTAAAATCATTATGGCTAATGGTGCCTCTACCAACCCTATTATTTTGACCTGAGAGATTTAATGGATGCCTGAGTTTAGAGGAAATAACTCTTTGCAGTGATTCATGTGGCTTGGCCAGGTCCTCCATCAGACGTTATTAGCCATGAATGAATGAATGAATGAATGAAACCTCTATTGCCCCGAGGGGAATTTGGTTTGCACTCAAGGGAGCCACATTAAACATTAAGTACATACAACAGTAAATAACCATAAACAATAAAAACCACACCAAACATCCAACAACATTGAAGACGTAGAGGATACACAAAACAGAACATAAAAAACAACCATGCAGCAATGGTGGTGACATGCAATCATCAGTCCAATAGCTAAGATGAATCAATAAATAATTAAATAAATAATCAATAGTGCACATTATAAAATGTCTATGTGCCTGTGTCTGATCTGTTCAGTAACTGAATGCTCCTCGGCACAAATGATGTAATGGCACGTTTGGTTTTTGTTAGGGGCATTCGAAATCTACGTCCAGAGGTGAGGGGGTAAAACTCTGAGAAAAGTGGGTGGGATGGATCATCCACTATCCTCAGGGCCAGATTGAGGGTATACTGTTCTGTGAGGTCGGAGATGCTTTTAACATCGGATCCAGTCATTTTCCATGTTAGTTTTGGAAAACTAATGAGAATGTATGCTCATTCATTGTGCAAGTGACTCCAAGCTGGCCAGAGTGCCTCAACAGATCTGGAAGAATGAATCCCTGCCCATGTTATGGTGTCAGTATGCTTGAAACAAACAATTTTTTGAGAGCAGAATTGTCATCTACTGTGTCACTCTGCCTCTCTGATCTTTCTGCTATAGCTAAGGGTTATTCTCTCCTTGATGGCATCCTAAATCTCATTCTTATGGAAGGTAAAAAATCCAGCCTGGTCTCACAGAATTCCGTGAAATGATCACAAACTGTTAACACCGCATTACGTGGTGGCGGCACGGAATATGTGAAAATTCTGTGTGGCCACCACGGAAAACAATGCCAATGTAAAGTCAATCAGAAAATTACGTAGTATTAAGAGCGACTACGGTAGCGAGTAGTATGAAAGCCCGAAAATCCACGTAGGGAGGCTGGTTGGGGTGGTGGATGGGTCAAACACAGGACTTTCACCCAGGGGACCGGGGATTGTGTCCCGCGTTTCACGTTTCCTAAACCCAACCATAACCATCCCGTTCTTCTTTTCCTAAACCCAACCGTCCCGTTGTTGTCCCGCGTCCCGTTATTGTTGTCCTAAACCCAACCATCCCGTTCTTCTTTTCCTAAACCCAACTGTCCCGTTGTTGTCCCACGTGTCATGGAAACGTAAGCCCACCCACGACCTTTTCCTTAACTTAAGGCGCCGTGTTCATTTCACGGAATTCTTCCATGGGCTCATCACAGAATTTTTTACTATTCCTTGAAACTGCCACAGATTTTGAGTTAAGGGGCCGTGTTCATTTCACGGAATTCTGTGAGATCAGGTTGAAAAAATCTCTCACTTCCAGTTTTAGAGACATGTCTGGAAGCAAATGTTTGCTAAATGGTCAGCAATCAGTCACTGGCTAGCAAAGGCTTTTACAATTAACCAGTTTTACTTTTTGTTCCAGCTGGCTCAGAGAAAATGTTATGCAGGAGGTAAAATGACTTCACACCTGCAGTTGCATTTTGGGAGGTGTGAAGTTTATTCAAAAACTGGTAACACAAGGTCAGTTTGCCATTTCTGCCAAGGGGAAGAATACAAGTAGAAGCCATTCCCAAGTCCGCTTTAGTAACCAAGTGTTTAGTAACACTTCCTTGAAAAAAACTGTGATCGCCCTGTTGTGATGTGCCATTCTGCCATGAGGAACTGAAACACCTACACAAACCAAACAACACTGCTGATGTGTTAGAGCAATTTCAGAAACACTTTTTGAAATGTTTTGCAGTTTAGAGCTGTTAAAAACCACTGTTACGATGCTGCTGTTCTCTTTTAATGTTAATAAACATGCTGCCCTGCTGAATCATTACACATACACCATAATAAGTGGAAAAGCAACAATAGTTGGATGATACAGAGTGGGACAAAGACATCCTTATTTGACTATGGCAGCATTTCAACTAAAGGAGCAGAGCATAGCTCATTTCCATCTCTTACCAAAAAGACAATGATGGCATTATCTCTGAAATAGGATGAGGTGCCACAAGCTGCCTCTTGTGGGGATTTCCTGGCGATGTGGTGATCAGGACACACACTTCCTTACACAAACATAAATACCATTGCCTATTTGATGGACTTATATCCTGCTTCAGCCAGGCGGACAAACACAGCTCCCCTGCCTTATAAAGGTGTGAGGCCATGACTGTTCGACTTGTGATGCATATAAGTCATGAACAAATTCATAGGATGACAAGGGCAACTCAGAATTAGTCACAGTTGTCTCGATTCACAGGCTCCCCGTAAGTTATTCTCTTGTTCAGACATCAATCTTTATGTGACTGATAAAGTCCCAGTTTCTGTACTCAATTGAGGAGCAGGAAGGCAGCATTTGACAAAGAACAAAATGAAGCCTGTAACTAGAAAAACACTTTTCTTTTATCTAGTCACGACAATTTTACTGTGACAACCAGGAGTGCCTTCCACATTAAGCTCTTTCACTGTCAGACAATTTCATCTCCAAAACTGGCAGCTGATTCAGTTTCCATAAGAGGTTTTTGCAGCAATGAGGCAGTAGAAGAGCTACGGTTTACAGCAGCTTCCTTGGTTCAACTGAATTCAATACGGGATCAAATAAACAGCAGAGGAGTCTTTGTCAGTGTCTCCTTCTGACTCACTGCTTTGTTCCCTGTCATAATACAGCCATACCTGGAGCCATCAAGGCTTTTCCAAATCCCTACAGCATGTATGGGAAGCTGTGGAAATCAATAAACTTCAAGTGCTAAATTGTTTGCAAGCCAATGATCGAGTAGAATCTACATCTCTGTTATTCAATCCGCTTAATAACAACATATTATTGTTTCCCTTGCTTCAAATCCCAGAGTTCGAGTCCGTTTGCCTTAATTTGATTCCAAAGAGACAAATCTGTACATCGATTCCTCACTTGTTTTCCTTAGCTGACCTTTGCAGGTGTGAGGTTGAATTCATAACTGTGTGGGAATGTGTATCAATGAATGGTGGCAAGACACCTACACGTGAACCACCATTGCTGGCCATCGTCATGTTTCTGGGGGTTGACAGTTTTAACTGTCCACAGACCTAAAACAGTTAAGTCAAATGAGTGTGACGGACCACTGAATACACTTCATTCTGCCCGGCATGACATGACCTTTAGATACTGTGAATGCGTTTATACATGATAAAAACCACCGTTCCATGACTGCTAAAATACAGCTGCTCATTGAGCACAGATTTGAGAGCTGCTGTTCAGTTCAACTAGGAGAAACTAATTGAAAGAAAGGCTTAGACAGTTATTAATTAAATGTATGGCATACACTGCACAATATATATATATATATATAGTGCAGTGTATGCCATACATTTAATTAATAACACAATATATATATATATATATATATATATATATATATATATATATATATATATATATATATATAAATTCTTTTTTTTTGGCATTTTAGGCCTTTTTATTTGATAGGACAGCTTAGATATGAAAGGGAGAAAGAAGGGGAATGACATGCAGCAAAGGGCCGCATGTCGGATCCTCTGCATATGGGCGCGCGCGCTCAACCAGGTGAGCTACCCAGGTGCCCATACACTGCACAATATAGTTAAAGCTGGGGAGATATGTGAGTCCTGAGGCGATTAGATTTCAACTTTTCTTCAACCCCATGAAGACACAGAATATTCCTGATGGAGTAAATACAGTGCTGGTGTTGAACACAACATCAAAGGTGTGACATTTTAGGGAATTACACTTATTTGCTTCCTTGCCGAGAGTTGGATGAGGACTCTCACGTCTGTACACTAAATGTGAAGCTACAGCCAAGAAACAATTAGCTTAGCCTAGCATTTAGACTGGAATCAGCTAGCCTTGCTCTGTCCAAAGGTCACTAATACCCTTTTTTCACCAAAATTAGCACGTATATATAGTTTTTTTTACAACCCCACTAAAAATAATAGACTCCTTTCCCTTTTTTGGGGTGTGACACATTTAACGTGGCAAACGCGCCGGAAAACGGTTAGTAAACAGAAAACACTAGAAAGCTCTTTCAAACTCGGTGCTAACTAATGTGGAATGATGCTCGAGCACTGCTTCCACAGAGATGGATGGAATTTGTGGCTGAGATAGCATAGCATCTTGCCAGAAAAGGGTCGAAAATTTGCATTTTCTATAGTGTACGCACTATAGCTTTAAACAAACAATATTATACCATGTTAACTAGTGAGCCATGTTAACTAGCCTGCTTCTAGTCTCTATGCTAAGCTAAGCTAACCATCTGCTAGGTCTAGCTTCATATTGATTATTTTATTTAACTCTGGGCAAGAAAACAAATAAGCGTATTTCCCAAAATGTTAAACTATTCCCTTTACCTTAACCTGAAGAGCTAGGTGGTTGTGACCTGAAGCTCAACCTAACTCTGGGGCGAGCTCTGATTAACACGGGAGGTCGAGGGCTGGCAGTCAGTTGTCTCAATCGAGCTCTAAAATGACAACTGACAGCAGCCCGGAGAGTAACAAAAAACTGGACAGCAACAAGATAACTGCTTAACAGAGGTCACAGCAAAATGTATCAACAAGGAAACACCCTCAGTCAGATTGTTGAAGTTGGGAGTGGGAAGCATAAATAAGAGAGAGCAAGCATTTGAAAGTTTGAGATTAATTAATTAATAATCTCATTTTTAAGGCACCATGAACGAGAAAACAAGAACAAGACAAAGAAAAAAATGGAAGTTTGAACATCTTTATTTCCATCCACAATTGGACAGCTTCATCTGCGGAGGAAGAAGCTCCAGAACAGCTACTTGAGTGTTTTTTGTCAATATGAAAAATTGTTTACAGATTAAAGTTTTAGTGTGTAACTTTTTCATATTAATGAACGTTACATTCAAGAAGCCATTGCCAAATGAGTTGCTACAAAGCTAATTAAGACTATCAGCTCCAGACAACTCTCTCTGTATTTCTCCGTATTGCTGTGTTCAGAAGATTGTGCCATCCGGCGACTTTCGCGCACAGAAACTCAAGTGAAGGTAATTACTTCTTCTGAAGACTCCATCATGTTTTTTTAATCCTCCGTGTCCTCCTTGGCTACTAGCAACTGCGTGGGGGAGGGGTGGGGGCGGTGCGCGATCACGGAAAGGCTTGTATCATGTGGACACGCCGACAGTTTTGTTGTCATTACTTAGAATTCCTCATGGGGGCGACAGAAACTACGCACTATAGCTTTAATTGTTCACAGCCTGTCTGTCCGATTCTGTTTCATTTCTATGTTAGTGTAGAGTTTATCCACTCTTTGTAATATGGATACACTCTCCCATGGACCACACATCTTTAAAAGTGTGACGCAACAAGGTAACCTGAGAGGAAACAGATTAATCCAATGAGTAATCTAAGGTATTTTTGCACTTGACAAGTATTACAGAAAAATGTGCAATCCTCTATGAAAACATGTTTGGACCTCAACAACAAAGTGGAGAAAATGTGTCTCCTTTGTATTAGTGAGATGGGGATTGCCTTATTCATATTTGAAGGGCAAGGTGAGTAATTTATGTGTTCACTGACACAGTGACCATGTAGCTGAGTGGGGCCTCGTCACCATAGTCTCTCCAGACTCCAGGGCCTTCAAGTGGGAATGCTCGTAAATAATGTTAGTGCAGTGTGCTCATGTGTTTTGGGGGAGGGTCAGGAGGCTTGAGGCATTGATCAGCGCTTGTGTGCATTTTGTGAGACTTTGCATTATATATGCCCTTGTGTGTGTGATAGTGCACACATGGCATACTGTATTACAGGCCACAGAATCCAATCTTCCTCCCTTCTCCTCTTCTATCCAATGAGACCCCCACTCTGTTCCTCCACCAGGCTTATCTTGCCCAGCCGTTCATTCTTGAGAGAAGCAGCGTTTGGCAGAAAGAGACATCTGCTCAGTGAGAGAATGCCCTAATTATTCATGACCATTTAACCATTCAGGATTTGGTCTGCGTGGCATATGTGGCGTTTCTCATAAGTGCGCGTCAGCCACACTTGTTAAATGGCACTTTCATTACTGTTGTGTTTTCTATTCTGTACCTCCAAATTATCACAAAACAGCACTCAAAAATTCTGTTCTGTCTTCCAGGTGATCGATATTATAATTCAAGACAAACTATATTTGTGTTTGTTGGAAAGAGAAAAACACAACACAAGAGTGGGGATGGTGTGTCTTTTTCTCCCCTTATTTTTTTCTTTGGTGAGTTTTTAAATGTAATTTGCTGCAGTTTGGATGTCTATTCTGAAACCTGTGTGACATCCCACTGATACATCTATTGCTAGGCCCTCTGTTTTTTCTCAGGTGTGCTCTCTAGAGGGGACTACACAAACCCAAACAAACAAACCAAATTGCTCTCCAAAATTTTCTTTTTTTCTTTTCATCTGGCTTGACTTATCATGCTCTCTCTGCCTTTCTCCTCTCCCTCCCTCTCCCTTCTTCTGGTTGTCCTTATCATAACAAAACCTTGTCACCACGGTAGCTGTGGCCACGTAAATCAGCCCGGCCAGCATCATCTGTTCCCAGCTGTTTACCTCCAGCCAAACAAAGGAGTCTGCCTTTTTGTTGTCGCTGGGGTGGAGTTCTGCGTCGGCTGAGGGCTGTTATTCAACAGCGCACGCTGCTATCAGCCCCCCTCTTTGAATGCCAATTCAACACAGGGAATCAATGGAATAGGAGGCAAGGAGGGAATATGTCAATGTGGGGGTTGTTGGACACTTAGAAACTATAAGCAATCCTTCTTTCCCAAAGGAGCCAAGACAGACGGGGCACAAAGGAGGCAAATCACAAGCAAACGTGAAAAGCAAATAAATAGTTGCGCATCCCCTCCCTTCTCAGCTCAGGTGTATGCAGGGGCTGTTCTCCGGGGAGGAGGGGGTTCAGTTTGTGTCTCCAGAGGAGGCTTAGCAAGTGTCGGTAGGAGCTGCGAGGTCTCGTTTGCATCTGCAAATGAGACAGAACCCGGCTGGCCCATGTCACCTTGGCAACAGGCCATCAGCACCTCCCTCTCTGCTATATTAACAGCCATGGTTGTCTGTCTGCTTGTCAGTCTGCACCCTGCCTCCCTCCATCATTCCACTGCGGGTCTCATCACCACAGCAGTAGCAGTAGCAGTAGCAGAATCCATCTACCTGGCTAGACCTATAGGATTTAGCATCTCCCTAAATTTTTCATTGAGACCGTCAAATAAAGACAAAACCAGCATTATAAAAGATGAATGCCCAAGGCTTTGTGGGTGTCCCAGTGAATCCGACTCAAAACAAAGAATTGGCAGCAGTAACATCCTGTGGTCATGAAATTTACATGGTGTGCCTGTGCCAAGTGATGGGAGGCTGGCAGCCTGGGTTCTTTAGTTGTTGTTTTTTGGGATAATGCATGCTGTTGATCAATTAAGTGCCATCCAACAAGTTGCATACAAATACCAGGCAGGTCGGTGACACTGCAACTAAAGACAGATAGAAGAAGCACACAGAGCTAACTCAGCTTTTCAATTATCTTCACTATTGATTTTCAGAAGGTTGCTGATGTGTTGGGTACGCTGCTCAAAGTGAGCTGCTGTTCCAGTGTCATGTGTCACACAGATCAGCGACAAAATGTTGCACACCATGTTTCTCTCTTCCTCTTTTTTGTAGAACTATTTTTAAAACACACAGGAATGTCAAATGCTGCCTATCACAAAATGCTACGTGGCCACAGAGTTTTGTTGTCTGTCACTTTTTCCACCTTTATCTTTACTGTTTTTTTTGTACTGTAATTACAAATATATTATATAAACTAAATAATGTGTCTGTAATACAGCTTTCTTTCTTTCTTTCTTTCTTTCTTTCTTTCTTTCTTTCCTCATTTTTGCTTTCCTTTTCAAGCTTGTGCCTCCCCTCCCCCTCTTATAACATGCCACACGCTTCCTGTTTACTCTTGATACAACTGGAAGAGAAGAGGAGAGAAGACGATTTAATTTGGGATTGGCTTCTTTTCTAATTTCCGCAAGAAATACACCACATGTAGTCGGCATTATAAAAATCCTGTCAAGTTACATCTTAGAAATTCCACTTCAGTCTTACCTAAATGCTTGATTCTTGTAATCTTACTGATTAAGCTGTAATATTTCAGGTCATTTAAAGATTTGAACCAAACTAGGTGCTCACAGTATTGCACATAGAGTGACAGACAGTGCCAGCCCTCCCATTCAAATGATGCAAATATGAGTTCAGTGGCTGGGATCCAGACAGTTCAGGCTGAAAGTAATTAAACTCAACTGATGCAACTCTGCTTGACTGGAATTCAGCGCATGCTTACATCATCACATCCAAAGTGGCTGTGCCTATAAGAAAACAAGTGATTGGAAAATACATGCGTACTGCACATACATACATTATGTGATATATATTCAATTTTGTAAACATTCAGCATTTGTTCACTGTAAAAATCGTTGGAAATAAAAGACATGGCTCCTTTTGTAAGAACCTTGTGAAGTATTTGATGTAACTGCTGTTGGGGTAGAATAAGTGGGTTGCTTGGAAACTCATCACTAATGCATTTTTCACAGTTTATAGAATGTTTTATGTCACTAATAACAGTATGCCATTACAGAGCTACTCGATCTACTGTTTAACCTTTTAACATATACGTGGTCATGACACTTAAATGATAATTTACCTTGGGTGTAATACTTAGATGTTAATGTGACCTATTTGGGTATTTATGTAAAAACAGAGTCCAACACCTTCTGACCTTTGAGCCCGTGTGTGCAGCGTGCTTATGTTTGCCTTGGCGACCAGTGTAATGCTAGCCCCCGCGCTGCGGCCACAGGGTGTGTAACTTAATCACATCCGGTGTGATTGGCAACACTGATGAATGTCCACTTTGTTTGCACAGCACATTCATCCCCCCTCAGGTTGGATGCAACCAAGACTAAATCTAATTAAAGAAGACTACCGATGCTCCCTGCCCCCAATGCCATCCCATCAGCACAGAGGGACTTACGGTCCCTGTGTATACTGTGGCATAGTATGAATCCTTTTGTTTTGTAACTCAGACATAAGGATCAGTCCTCCCACACGTGTGACCCATTTTTCAGACATCCTGTAGGCAATGAGCCACACCTCCGACTGCCTCGTCTGATTTTTCATCACAGGTCACAGCACCTCTTTATATGTTCTGTGGATTGAAGCCATTCCAGTGCTCATTGTCTCTTTGTCATTGTGGTAAGATCGTCTTTGGTCATGAGGGTAAATTGGAAATGGATCAATGCAGAGTGAAGTAGTGACAGGGGTAAAGAGGGTTCATGTGTCCTTTTCAATACAATGTCCTTTTCTTATAGAGGCTCTGCCCTTGTTGGAACTGATCAATGGCCATCTTGTGTGGCTCACATATCCTGGTTAGTGAGATATATTATACATATAATATGGAATATATTCTTAATAAATCGTTATTGTTACACATTTGACAAAGAAGGTTTGCCATTGTTTGAGGATAAGAAACAATACTACATGTTCAACTCTAACATAGTTACAACTTGTCACTCTAGTTCTATGGGGAAAGAAATTGCGTAATTGTGATTGAATAACAAATGCACACAAGTCATAGCACACATCTAGATACACTGTGGACCTCTTGTGACTTAAACTTACCTGCACTAAATAGGTATATTCAACAATACAAGCAGTTAAAAGTTGTATGAAACACTCCCCTTGTTGATATTTGTCTGAAAAAGTTTGTAGTTTTATCTCCACTGAGAGCAGCTGTTTGATCAGCTTGATATCAAATACTCCCACAGCACAGTCAGTGTGTTCCAACAGTCATATTTTCTTCTAAAATATGGCTAAATACTAGAGATGTTTCGATCCCATTTTTTCCTTCCTGATACCAATTCTGATACCTGAACTTTAGTATCAGCCAATACTAAGTACCGAAATGCTACCAGTGTGTTAAGAAAAAAGAAAAAAAACCTATATACTGTATATATTTTTTTAACAGCTAACCCTGTATGGTTGTGATATGATTGCTATCATTGTTGTATGACCTTCCTCAGGTTAAACCCTTTGTGAAACATGAAGAAATACATACAGATAATAAATGCCATATAATAATAGAACTTTCTTTTATTATCTAGTTGGACAGTCAGTCATAACGGGAAAAGAACACGGATAAACTAAAGTAGATTTTCTTCTGAGCTAAATTATGTGGTATCGGATCAGTGCATAGACTTGTGTACTCGCCGATACCAGCATTTTAGGCCATATCGGAGGCTTTTTCGATGCGCCAGGTCTGATTAGCGAGTTGCAATTGAGAGACAACATCTCAAAAACAGATATCTGCATATGAATGCAGATACATTTAAAAAAAAAAAAAAAGTATACAAATCTAAATTGTCATCAGATGATAGCCGATGGGTTCTGAGATTGCATTTCGGCCCATGTGTTCCACCTCTTTTGCTCTCTAAACGTACTGTTTACCTGCATGCAACCAAAGCACGCTCGTACTTGATTGGTCAGTACTACTCAGACTACAACCGGACTACAAATGGAAACCAGAATGCTTCTAATACAAAAATCTTGTCCCATTGCCTACAGATTCTGCATTTATATGCAGATATCTGTTCATAGAGATTAGTTAGAACCTGGCTATCCTAGTTAGCCTGATTAGTTTAACTCCTGCTCAGTCATTGTAGTAGAAGTTCACTGATGTTCTTGCAGGGCTCATCGCCAAAACAGTTTAAAAAACACTTGACTCAAGACAACCAGTTCTCCTAACTAGTGGAAGAGCGGGACCATCGCATGTGCATGCTTGTAAGCTCAAAAGTACGTATATTTGGAACATACTGAGATAGACAGTGGAGAAGTGGCTGCCACCTTTGCACACTGCTGAGATGAGAGCAGCAAAGGAGGCACTCTCTATAGAAAGGAGCTGGTGGAGGCACACAGAGCAGAGAAATGAGCAGGTAGCTTGCTCCTCTTGTTCAGCCACTTGACCTACTAGGCATCGGTGATAGGTTTACTGTGAGAGCTTAGTCTATACAAGGCTAGGCTGGTAGGTTACAAATGGCTTTTGAAAAGCAGTTAACTGAAAAATCATCTTTTGGAAATTGATCTTAATGCCTTAATTAAAAAAATCCTTTTAGGACACCAATTTTCTTTGTGAATGAATAATGTATCGTAAATAAATAAATGTTCTTCCTTAAAATACAGTTGGCATAAGTAAGTACACCCCTATGTTAAATTCCCATAGGCAGATTTTTATTTTTAAAGGCCAGTTATTTCATGGATCCAGGATACTATGCATCCTGATAAAGAGATGATAGAGAGATGATTTTATGGAAAGTACCCCATGCCAATCTCTAGGTATGGTGAAGGGTATGTGATGATGTGGGGCTATTTTAATTCCAAAGGCCAAGGGAACTTTATCAGGATGCATAGTATCCTGAATCCATGAAATAACTGGCCTTTAAAAATAAAAATAGACCTGTCTCTATGGGAATTTAACATAGGGGTGTACTTACTTATGCCCCTTGTATTTTAAGGAAGAACATTTATTTATTTACAATACATTATTTATTCACAAAGAAAATTGGTGTCCTTAAAGGTTGGATTTTTTAGTCAACTTTAGCATGGGTTCATAAACTTATGAGTGCCACTGTATTTTCATTTGGAGAAGAAACACAAGTCATCCCAAATCAGAAGCTACGCTAATCATCCCTCCCATATTGTTGTCTGGGGAACTAAAGATGAGGGCCTTCCCCATTTGAAGGCTCATCCTGATTGACATAAAATAGTAATATCAGGATGGTAATAGGTGGCTTCTTGAAACAAACCTGTTAGAGAGTAAGGCCAGTGTTAAAAACTAAACAGCAGATGAAGATTTTGTGCTCACCTTCAAGTAAAATATTGTGACAAAAAGTAGGTGCAACCACATGGAATGGAAATAGGGTGATTATGGTTTGTGAAAAGAACATATTCATGAATTATTCTTGCAATCAAGATGATACTCTCACTGATCGAGATAGACATGCAAATAGGTTGATGTGATAGGTCAACAACATAGACTTTGTTTGACAGGTTAATTATGCTGGAAAACTTTAAAATTAAAGTTTGTTTCTGGCTAGATTCATACTCCAAAACTGTCCTTGGAAGACTGCAGTGAGCCTAGATGACAATAACAAAGTAATGCTTGCTGATAAGCAGCGGCAAAGAAGTGAAAGCCTGAAGGTCACTCCTCGTTGTGCTGGGAGCTCCCAGAGCGCTGAGGATTCTGCTGACATCCGCCGTCTTTGTTCTGCGTAATTGGCTAAAAGACTGAGCAACTATATTTACACATCCCCCGAAGAACATTAATTACAGACTGAGAAAGAGAAAGAAGTATCATCACTTCGCTGTTAGCTGCACATATGAATGCTTATTAAGAATGGTAGATACTATACTTGCTCTGTTAACATTTAAAATCATATGTAGGATTCAGACGGGTTAAATAGGCTTATTAAGCATGAGTGTTCACTTATACATATGTGGTTGAGTAGGATTCTGTATTAAGCGGACATAGCTGACAGCTGATATTTTCTTTACAACCCATACTACACATGTACTGTAAGGTGATAGGTAAGGTTTTAGTCTTCTTCATCTGCTTCCACTGCAGGTAAAGACTTACGTCTTTTCACAGATTGCTTCTTGACAATCTTTGAAAAGAAAATGTCTAAGATGTTGCATTCACCTGTGGATTATACATAGTGATGAAACTAGTGATACAAATAGCAGCAAGAAAGAAAGAGCAATCAAGAATTATAGCTGCTCCGCAGCGATGGACGGGCCGAGCATTTTAAGGAGGAAAAGGAAACAGCGGTGAATGGAGAAGAGGAAGAGGAGAAAAATAGCAAATACATGAGTGTTCTATCAGCAGAAGTGCCAAACATTGCTGCTCATCACGCTGATTATGCCCAAGGAACACGCCTACTGTTTAAGTGAGGGTTGGTGAGTGGTTGAACAATAATATTGGTTGACACAATAACAAGATTTTCCAAAACTGGAACTGGACTGATTAATCTGCATCAGGTATGTGATCATTTCAAACAGGTGTGTTGATGCTCAGAAACATCTAAAAGATGCAGGGAATGTCTTAATAAAATATAGCCCCAATAGCTAGAGGTGTCATCACCTCACTGAGATCAGCACTTGACTTGAGACCCAAAGGTTGGGAGTTCAAGGCTAAAGAGTTACATGGCAATCATCTTATGTATACTTAATCAGCCATTGTGTTTTGGTGTAGCGCCAGGACAGGACAATTAGCACACAACTCGCACTGATTGAGTTTGGCATAGGACTGGACTTGTGTGCAAAGTTTGGTGAGTTTTCGTGCATGGGAACATGGATTTCTTAGGAATAATAATAATACTGCCGGCTTCGCTGCTCGGCCCCTAATCATGGTCTAATGAGGCTTTTGCTAATGCCAAGTTGGCATCTCTTTGGTTTATGACTAAATATCTGCAAAACTAATGTCACTCCCATCAGCTTCACAGAGCTGCTAGCATGACTGTAGACATTAAGCACTAATGCTTTAGATAGATTATTTCTATACAATTACTCAGTCGTGCTGTAGCTACTCCTGAAAATATCTTGTTTATTTGTGGGGATAAACTAAAACCCCATCCAACAACAAAAATGAATCCAGGAGGCTAGATATATCAATAACATCTGCTTTAGTTTACAGTGTTATTGTTTGTATTTGCATGCATGTTCACACAATCGCTCAAGGGTTACAGTAATAAAGGTTTACAAGGATTTAGTAAAACATTCAACAGTAGGCTACCTTAAACAGACACACCCCTCATTATGTGTTTGGACATCGGTCGTCACATGAATGGTTTAGCCAAAAGTGAGACCTCACCTTTTCCTGCTGTTCACCGTTTATATCCTGATTTTTGTGAACAAAATACATTTTGTAGGAGTGTCTTGTAGTTATGACTCTGTGACATTCAGTTTGAAACAGCCATGTTATTTTTTTTCAGCCATTCCACTGCTGGGGATGCCTGCCGGAGACCTTGTTAACCACTTCCTGTTATTGTCTATCACAGGAAGTGGATGGCCACTTACATTGCAGAAGTTCAATGGCAGACTTTCAATTTTCCTGTGTGTGTGTGTGTGTGTGTGTGTGTGTGTGTGTGTGTGTGTGTGTGTGTGTGTGTGTGTTCGTTCATATTTTGCAACAGATAGGTCGCAGATTACCCAACACATTCAGGAAACTGGAAAAAAAACATAGAAGTCCAGAATCAAGAAGCAAACAAAAAAATGTGACCACTCTCATTGTAAACAATAAGTCCAACTATTTATTATGTACAATCAGGGCCAATTTGCCAAAATACCCCACCCAGTAAGCATTTTACTAGTCATTTGTGCATCAAAAGCAGCACATTGGGGTAATTCACTTCACAGCACAGCCCACAGCAACTTTAATCATTATGACAGTCAATTTTACTATAATACATTTAGAAAAGATCATTCAAAGGTTACTTTCAAAAGGCACTTGATTAAGTATAGTGCTGTGCGAGAAATACAATGGGAGCGCTTTACCGGAATCGTGATAAAAGGCAGCAGGGATGTGAACAATCTGTATCCTCAAGCTATTTATTTAATACTTCACACTGACATTGTGATGAAATACTACACAGAAGGGTTGGCAATTCAACCGTTTGGATGATGTGACAATATTATTTGCAGCAGCAAGACACCTGTGACTTATAAACGTGACTGAAAAAGACAATGTGAGAGTAAACCATTAGCTGCTATGGGGACCTAAAAATCAAATCTGTAAAAGTGATTTATGACACACTGAGACCACAATGCTTCACTTCATGGCCCCTCCTGCCACAGAGAATAACATACCAGGTAACCAGGTAAGGCACATTTAGGATTTTTTTTCAGGCTTTAGAAATGTATTCTGAAGCTGAGAAAAGGGTAATTACAGTAGCACATAACCATGAACACAGGAGCATGAGTGATAAATCATATTCACAGGCATTGTTGCATCTTGTCTGATGTTTGTTAAATTACATCATGCTACGCTCTGCAAATCTTTGAGTTTATGATCTGTGACCAGTATGGCTTATTATTTGGAGTAACCAAGAGCGCTGATGCAATTGATTGCAACCACCTAATCATTTCCCATGGAGCATGTTTTTGCACCGCTCTCTCTCTTAAATCCACACTGTTTTCTTTTTTGTTTGGGTTTTAAACCTTCAACCTCATGCCTGAAACCTATTGACACAGGTGTCAATCATAGTGTTCATATTTATTTTTATTTTGTATTTATCTGGATATGGAGCCTCTTATTATATAACCCCAAATACTGGTTGAAGGAGACATAAGAAACTGACAGAGGGTACAAGTGCAAGCGTAAGGGAAGAAGAAAAACAGTTCTTGCTGAGGAGGATGGGGAGTTGGCTGATGTAATTGAGATAGAATGAGATGGTATCAGCACTGGGGTCGCCATGAATAAACACAGGGAGGGCACGGAGGACAATTGAGTGTGTGAAGGAGAAAGAGGCCAACCCTGTGTGTGTGTGTGTGTGTGGGGAAGCATTCTCCTATATGCCTTTGAGCATATGTGTAGCTTGCACGCATGTCCATGTGTGTATGTGTGTGTGAAGATCATCGTTGTGGTGGGGGGAGGGGAAGCCTTCGCTTTAAGCCCTGGAACTGACTGACTGATGCTTTCCCCTGTGGAGCGCTGGCTGTGTTTGTGCAGCATGGAATAAAGACCTCGCTCTCGGGAAATACCCAGGGGATCGTTACCTACACAAAACACCATCACACACAACGTTGTCCTCTCTTTGTCTCGCCCACACGTCTATCTCCCGAATGTATTTACTCAAACTCCATGCACTCATGCACACACTTATCACAGACACATCATCCACATCAACAATCAACAGCTAGCACACAATATAAACTGACAGCCATCATGAGAGAGCCACTTTAAGAATATGGAGATGCTATTATCAAGTATCTGCAAATAAATAATAGCATTTTTTTCCACAAAATGCTTCCAGATGGGTTGGGTTTACACATCTTTACAATACAAACAATGTCTGGTAGTCTGTCACAAATAATTGTCACTGAATTTACTTTTAGATACTTCTGTGCAACATGTGAATTGGGCTTAAAGATCACGACGCATACCAAACAGAGGCTTGTGTGAGCGAAATAAATATCATAACATATGGCCTTGATCGAACCTGGGGTTTCTGGGTTGGAATGGGTGGGACAAACTGCCAGCCTCTGGCAGTGCATATTTAGTTACTGTTCCCTTCCCCCACATGATAAAAAAGGGTAGTCTTTTAGGATGAGTAGAGTTGGAATGTACACAACATTAGAGAGATTTGAGATTTGCTCAGAAGACCTCCAACAAATCTATATTTAAAATGGACGAGATGAGAATAAATGCACAGCAGGTCACTTGCCATGTTTCTTCTGATAGCATCACACACCGTCAATAGTGTTAAATAAAGTGTATTTTGTCATACAAACTTTGCAGTAGCTATACAGTATGCAAAGAGTATTTACTGTAAATGAATATAGTTTGACATTTTGGGATGTAAGCTTATTCGATTTCCTGCTGAGAAGTAGAAGAGAAGATTGATAACATTTATGTGTCTACTAAGTATGAAGCTAGAGCCATGAGACAATTAGCTTAGCTTAGCGAAAAGACTGGAAACAAACCTGCCTTTTTCCAAAGTTAAAAGAATCTGCCTAGCTCCCGGCTACTAACGAAGACATTCTAGCAGCAATACACAAGATGAAAAGCGCCGTGGACGACAGATTCGACGAGCTTAATGGATCCCTTTCCAGCCTTAAATCGGCTCTAACAGCCGTTAGTGAACGTGTGTCCACAACAGAGGACGCTGTTGAATCGCACGAAAAACGTCTGGACGAACTGGAGAGGCGACACGAGAGCCTAGCTTCCCAATGCATGCTACAGCAAGCTAAATTAGATGACCTGGAGTCCCGCTCTCGCAGGCAAAACATTCGTATAATCGGAATAAAAGAGAAAGCTGAGAACGGCAAGCCAACGGAGTTTGTCACCAAATTGCTACCGGAGCTACTGGGAGAGGAACACTTTAATCATCCCGTGGATGTGGACCGTGCCCACCGAAGCGCAGCGCCAACGAAAGACGGGAAACCGAGAGCTATCATCGCCAGGCTGCACCGTTTTCAGGTAAAGGAGCTGGTACTAAGGCTCGCGAGGGAGAAGGCACCGCTACAGTATGACGGGCATCCGGTATTCATCTTTCCTGACTTAACATCAGCAATCATGAAGAAGCGGATGGCCTTTCAACACATCAAGGAGAAGTGCAGAGCCAGGAAAATTCGGTGTGGCTTTAGGCATCCGGCGAGGTTTGTGGTCACCGTTAACGACAACACGGGCACCTTCAGTACCCCGGCCGAAGCCGAAAAATTCCTGAGTCGAGAGGCTCATGACTGGGACACGGACATTTGATCGGGTCGTTATATGGACTGATTCTTGACCGACAATTGCATTATAATTTGGGTGAGGTTAAATGCCTTATTTTTTTTGTGAACATTTTTAGGTGGATTGCTCCACTGTAAGTAGGGAGATAAGTAGTTATATGCTAATGTGGGCCTTAACTTGGCGCCAATGTTTAGCTTTGACTTTCAGTTTGGGGATGGTAACACCGCTCGTGGTTTTTGTTTTCCCTCTGGGGTGCGTTCATATGTTCAGTTTAGGGTTCTCTTTGCTTCAGCACATCTCTTTTTTCGTTTATTGCACAATCCTCTTTGCCGTGGTCAGGTGACAAGCCATTTTACATTGTAGATACTATTTATGTTAAGAGGGCCTAGTAAGCACAGTGAAGGTGGAGTCAATCTAGTCAGCTGGAATGTAAGGGGGATGAATAGCCCATTAAAAAGAGGAAAAGTGTATGCTCATATACGTACACTCAAGGCCGATATATGTTTCCTCCAGGAAACGCATATTAAAAAAACTCCTCCATGGGCATCACGTCTTCCAATCAAACTTTAGCACAAAAGCAAGAGGAGTGGCAATCCTTATTAAGAAAAACACTCCCTTTGTACATATGCAAACCATTTCTGATGATAGAGGTAGATATTTATTAGTTAAAGGGGAGCTAAACTCAGTACCTGTGACCTTGATAAATATATATGGCCCAAATTTTGATGATCCCATTTTCTTCCAGAACCTTTTTAACACTATATCCAATATGTCTAACACAAATATAATTTTAGGTGGAGACTTTAATTGCGTTTTGGATGCAGTCCTTGATCGGCAACACTCTCAAATTAATACATCGAGGAGCAGTATCGCTCTTAATAATCTGATACAGTCTTATAATCTGGTGGACATTTGGAGGCTCCTTAGTCCCACAGCAAGAGATTTTTCCTATTTTTCAGTCGTTCATAAATCTTACTCAAGGATTGATTATTTTTTATTGGATTCCAAATTATTATCACAAGTTGTGGATTGCATTTATCATAATATTCTCATTTCAGACCATGCCCCTATTTCCTTAAAGCTTAATCTGAATCTTAAACGGGGAGAATTTAACTGGCGGTTAAATAATACTTTACTGAAAGAGAAGGAATTTTGTTCTTATCTTTCGAGCAAAATTGATCTTTACATTGACACTAATGATAATGGTGAAGTTAGCGATTCCACACTTTGGGAGGCCATGAGGTCTGTTCTCAGGGGCCACATCATATCTTATGAAGCGATGGAAAAAAGAAAATCTAAAGCTAGGTTAACTGAAATAGACAGCTATCAGATTTGGAAGCACTATATAGAGTGGATAATCAATCTGAAGTACTGAAGAAAATCTCAGCATTAAGATATGAGTACAATTCTATATTGTCCAAAAATGTTTCACGTTTGTTGGCCCAAGTACGGCAAAAGTATTTCGAGTTTTGTGATAAACTCCAAAGGTTACTTGCCCGCCAGTTAAGACAATCTCAGGCGTCCAAGTCCATACATTCTATCAAGGGGAATGATGGGATTCCCCTGACGGATCCTAAAAGAATTAATGAATGTTTTGCTGATTTTTATGAAAAGGTCTATCAGTCACAGGGTGGATCTGATCCAGGGGCTATGGAAAAATTTTTCGAAAATCTGGGACTGCCTAAATTATCAAAAGAATCTTCCTCCTCACTAGATGCAGACATCAATTTGAGTGAGGTAAAAGATGTGATTTCCTCTCTCCCCAACAATAAGGCAGCAGGACCAGATGGCTTTTGTATAGAATTTTTCAAGGTACTTAGCCATAAACTTTCCCCACTTATCCTACGAATGCTGAATCACTCACTGGTGAGCTCTAGGCTGCCTCCCACTTTATATAAGGCCAATATTTCACTTATACCCAAACCTGGACGTGATCCTAACCTGGTCTCTTCATATCGTCCTATCTCCCTGCTACCTATCGAAACGAAAATTCTTGGGAAAGTCTTAGCCAATAGATTAAAGGAGCACATTTGTTCTATTATTCACCCTGACCAAGCAGGGTTCATGCCAGGTAGGCATATGTACTTTAATTTGCGCCGCTTATTCCATATTTTGTATACAGAACACACTGAAGAGACGGTAATCATTTCTTTAGATGCACAGCGTGCCTTTGATCAGGTGGAATGGCCCTATATGTTGTTTACACTTAAAAAATTTGGTTTTGGGCCCTCCTTTATGAATTGGATTGAGCTTATTTATTCACATCCAACCGCCTCTGTCATAACCAACCATAATAAGTCAGGGGTGTCCCCTCTCCCCTTTCCTGTTCTCAATTATTATTGAACTGCTAGCAGTCAGTATTGGACAAAGTCGTCTAATATCTCCTATCAACATTTATGGACAAGAGCATCATATTTCACTGTATGCGGACGACATCCTTTTATTCATTTCTCATCCTCAAGCTTCGATACCTCATCTTTTGACTTTAATTAGCAACTTTGGCAGATTCTCCGGATTTTCTGTTAACTGGGATAAAAGTGAGTTGATGCCAATTTCTAACGAAGTTGATATGACATTTATACAGTCTACTCCTTTTAAAAAAGCTTTTAAAGATTTTTCGTATCTTGGTATAACTGTGACTAAAGACCCTGGGGACCTTCTACAGAAGAATTGGTATAATAAGATTGAGCAACTTAAACAAAGTATACATTTTTGGAAGACTCTTCCTATTTCTCTTGTAGGTAAGATTAATGCAATTAAGATGATTGCACTGCCACGTTTCCTGCATCTCTTTCAGTCTCTTCCATGTTACATTGCCCAGTATTACTTTAAACAATTAGATTCAATTATTGCTTCTTTTATCTGGAACTACAAAGCCATCAGGATTTCCAAAAAACATCTATGTAAACCAAAAAATGCTGGAGGCTTTGCCTTACCGAATTTTAAAATGTATTATTGGGCGGCTCATCTGTCTATACTTGCTTGGTGGAGAAAAGGTCCCCCCTCCTCTTCTTATTCCTGCCCTGCTTGGCTTCGCATAGAACGATTGCTTTGTAACAAGACCTCCTTGCTGGCTTTGCTCAACAGCCCCACCAAAGTTAGGAAGTCACATTATAGTAACAGCTTTGTAATCAATGGCACTATGCGCACATGGGAGCAGATAAAACTCCATATCAAGGCGCCGAGTGTAGATACTGACACTCCAATTTGTGAAAATCACGCTTTCATACCTGGCCTAAATGATATTGCTTTCTTTGCTTGGAAACAGAAAGGCATTAAAAACATAAATGATTTGTATATTGGGGGAAATTTTGCTTCATTTAGGCAGCTGCAAGCCAAATATAGTATATCTGCCTCAAGTTTTTTCAGGTTTTTGCAGATTAGAGATTTTGTTAAAAAAAATATACCAAACTTTGAAGTTCTGAATAAACATGATACTCTTGAGGCAGTTAACAAATTTGACCCGGGCTCCTGAGGGGCAATCTCTGCTTTCTTTCAAATGCTTCATGATGGAGCTCTGATGAATACGGAGGTGTATAAACGGGCATGGGCAGATGAGTTGAATATGGAATTAAATGATGAAGTTTGGGAAGAATGTCTACGTAATGTGCAAAAGTGTTCAGTTAATACCAGGCACAACCTAATACAGTTTAAAACACTCCACAGACTCTATTATTCGCGGGAAAAGTTACACAAATTTTATCCTGATATCCCACCATTATGTAACCGATGTAAATCCCATATGTGACTCTAGCACATTCTTTCTGGGCATGTAGTAAACTTCATTCATATTGGAAGTGTATTTTTCTGTTTTTTTCTGAGGCTTTTGGTAAGAATTTGGTACCCAGCCCCTTGGTAGCGATTCTGGGGGCCACTAGTGTCCTCTCCTCCGTTAATAAATTTGAAAGAAGAGCCATTCAATTTGGGATGGTGATTGCAAAAAAGTTGATTTTACGTGTATGGAAAATGGATTCTGTGCCTTCATATAATTTGTGGCTGGGAGAATTGTCAAATACTTGGTGAAGTATTAGAGATAGAGGAGACAAGTTTGATAAAACATGGGACCCGATACTGAATTACCTTAAAAATGTGAGCTCCTAGGCATTGGCTATTGTATAAAACCTCACTGTGCAAATGAGTAGATGATTTTGTATATGTCAAATTCATTTATCTTCACTACTTTTAGATGTTTTTGTTTATAGTACCCATCCTAACTATGACCATGGAATATTGTTGTAATCCTGGATGTGCTGTGTTCTGTATGTTATGTGTTCTTTGTTAGGTGTTTTTTCTCCCTCTCTCTCTCCTTTCTTTACTCTTTTTCTTGAAAATCAATAAACATATTTCTAAAATGTTATACAATTCAAAGCTGCATTAAATGCTTTTCTTCAGAAGAGAAAAAAAAAAAAAAAAAAGAATCTGCCTACCTACACCTCTAATGTTCACAAGTTATATTGTGTTTGTTCATTTCACACACAAACAGAAGTGTGAAAAAATGACAAGTTGTGTTTTTTACGGAGAGTTAATTGAGTGCAATGACTATTTCGTGACCGGGTCATTGACATATATAAAATGGACCAACAGATCCCGTTGCTCTGGATGGAGACCAGTGAAGGATATTAGAAGCACTTTTCCGGTGATGGCTGAGCATTACTGCGCAGCCTCTAACTGAGAGAGACGACGTAAATGTGACGTGAGCAACCTGTCTGAAAGTTGTAAGTCTTCTGGTAGCTGTGCCAAGAGAAATCTCAATCATTCCCAATCTTGCAGAGACGGAGAGCGTAGGTATATGTTAGGAAATAACATAGACACAGGCTAATTATTGCTAACTAAAATGCTAGTTAACATTAGTAATTAAACTTAAACAGCTAATGTAAGTCCAAACTGTCTGCGAGCTTCTCGCACAATCGTTAGCCTATTTTTACAAAAACGTCTGCTACGGAGCCATAACGTGAGGTACAAGGTAATGGAGCCTTTTATACATTGTTGTGTTTCTTTAAAAATAAACAATGGACAAATAGTCTTTAAACACTTCAGATGTAAAGTTATTCTCTGTCAAAGTGACGTCAAAATGAATAGCAGTCAATGGAATGCTAACGGGAGGTGATGGCTTGGTAGCATCAAAATGGCGCCATAGGAGCTACGTGGTCCGAGGAGAAGCCTACCCCCTTGGGCCGGGTGCAGTGACTTCCTGGACTCTGGCAACCTCATAGTAACCACAAGATTCATGGGAATTTGTATTGTAGGCCTACTGAATTTAAGGGGCTCTATACACATTACATTGACATTTTACTTCTACTACCTTTTTCATGTAAAAATCTATCAAACAAATATCATTGTAAGGCATTGATTCTGTTCTTGAGCATCTGTGGCTGACCTTACCTGCAGTTTTGCAGTGTGCCCTAGTGTGGTGAATGGTCAGCCAACTGAGCATGTTGAAAAGTCGGCAAGAGATAGCTGTACAGTAGAGGTTCAATCTAGCGAAACAATGATTTTGCCGAATGCAATGTGTGAGGTTGATCTGGCTTCCAAAAAAAACACACACCAGTAATCAAACACCTGGTCTCTGCAAGCCAGTAGGGTGTAAGGTTGTATTGTGTTGGAAAATGTTTGTATTTGTATTTGAGCACAGACCTCTGTTATTTCAAGTGAAAAATGCTGCAACCCCTAAACTGCAATTCCAGGTACAGTCTCAGGGAAAAGACATTCTGGGAAATGTTTGATCATGTGAATCATTAACTGGGTCAATTTAGATGATGCAGGCTGATGAAAAGAGGGTTTAACATAACAGTCTTGATAGAACTTAAAATCATTTGAGTATCAAACACCCTCTGTAGGCTTCAAAGCTGGCTCTAAAAAGCTTAGACAAGAAGTTCACTTTAAAGTCTTTTAGCAAAGTTGCATCGTGGACTATTTGGCCTTCTGTTAGGAACCGTTCGGTATTTATGGAATGGACCACCAGAGGAAAATAGGGAAGGGTCATGTCATTTTATTTTTTGTTGAGGGGGGGGGGGTCACCCAACATTTTTTAGTCTAGGAGGGGGGGGGGGGGGTTCACCCATATTTTGTATTCATGAAAAAAGCAACATTTCAAAGTGGCTTGTTTGGTGCATATTTTTTCATGTAGCTCTTAGTCTCTGCCCTCCTTCGCTACCAGATGGGTCTGACCCATGAGTTTGCTGGGGGACAGAGGGAGCCCCCCTGGTGGCTGAAACTGGTAATTGCATTGTTTAAAAAATGAGTGGAATAATTACATCTGGCATGACCAGATATTTTATAAATATCTTAAATAACACAAAACAACTAAATGGTGGTAGGTAATACATCAGATTTCATATACTGCTTTAGTAAAAAAATATATTACCTGGCTGACGATGGGAGCAGCAGGACGCAAAAAAAAAAATACTGTTGCACTATGTCTGGACATCTTGCCATGCCAACGTTGCAATAAAGGTTTCCTAAATGCCATGTATATAAATGTGATGTCAGCTTACTAATTGATTGCGGGTTTTGTGTAGATTTGGACTTTTATACGTTTATTCCACTTTGTTTAAACGGCGAAGTGGAGAGGCCTCGTTCACCTGTTTGGAGCTGGCTGGTTAATGTGACGCTCGTATCGGCCTTGCTGGATACACCGTGACCCTTTTTGTGGATCTACTGATCGCTGTGGATTACTTTTTTTTTCGTGTCATTGGATTACGGCAAAATACGGATCTTTTTTCTCAACGTGTCTTAACGTTTTATGGTGTGATTGTACTTTGTTTCTGCGTTTGGAGAGGCATCTCAACAGACTGTAGGTCGAACACTGATTGTTCACTGTTACATTTTAGTTGAATAGCCGTACTGCGATTGGATTTCATAAGGGCGAATTGTTAAATTGTTACAATGTAATTTAAAATCTGCTTTAAAAATAAACATATATGTTTTGGAATATAATGTTCAGCTTCGGCAGCTTTACCTATGTGCTAAAATATACAATGACTGAGGAAGCCTAGTGACGAGTCCATAGCAACCATTGTTGAATTTGTTATTTCCCAGTGTCCTTTGCTGAATGGTCTCAATGTTTTATTGTTTTATTTCATGTGAATACTAGTTTACTAGAGGAGTAACTTTGAAGTAATGCAGTAATGCATTAGTGTGCATTTAGTTTCCTTGCTTATTGTGTTTCCACAACAATGTTAGTGAGTAAATCTACTGAAATGGCCACCACACCATAACAGAGGAGTGTGATGTGTAAGATGAGAATGCAGAGGTTAACTCATGCATGTCATGGCTGTACAAAATCAAATAGCATCTGTACATCTTGGCTAAGCGTGAACTAGCACATAAGGGGAGGGTCATAGAAAAATTATCACTGGCGAGGGGAGGGTCAAGTCTTTTTAGCCTAAAGGTCCCAAAACTCCTCCGGCGGCCCCTTAAATAAATAACGAACAGTCCCTTAGTAGATTTATATTTAACTTAAGAGAGGGATTTTTTTCCCGCTATTAATCTGCATTGGAGCCATGGTGATTGTCTCAGTCTGTCTAAGTGATGGCTCTCTGACTGTGTAAATGCGCACGTTTCTGGTGAATATGCACATACATGCTTGTGCGTATAGACATACATAAACGCACAAACTTGTCAAAAACAAAGACAGACATGTCTGCTGTGAATATAAGCATGTCCTGGCTAGTTTCCCTGGAAGCAGCCTTTGGAGAGCCTAGGGACTGAATGAGGTCTTTTGAGCCCTGGCTGGTGAGGGGCAGGTCCATTGTTAAGGACAGCTGGTCCTCTTGTTTCTTGCTTTCTCTCTGGAGGCAATGGGCACCCAATATGAGGAGATTGGGTTTCTACCACACACTCCCTCCCAGCCCCCCACGCATCTGCAGCAGCATTGACTGTGACTCTCTACCCTTCTGTCTGAGGCCACTTTTGGACTCTACTGACTAGAAAAAAAACCTTGCTGGGGTCTGGGGATGAGAGGAATGTGTGTAGTCAATATCTTTATTTTGCAGGCAAATCTAGAAATAACAAAGTACAATAATACAATACAATACATGCATTGTATAGGATGTGTAATAAATAAAACACTGCAGAATTAAGTTGCTGCATTCTTAGCTATAAACGTGAGATACATGAGTCAAGTGAATTACAAAAAATGGTTTGCATATGCAACATTATTTTCCCTTTGTATATTACATGATGATAAAGCTGTTTACTGTTAAGTATTCCTGGTATTAAAGCTACTCAACTCTTTTGTAGTATGATTCCTGAATGGCTTCTCAAACAACACACACAGCTCTGAGCTCATTCTTGTCGCTACATCTCGGCCTTATGTATCTCCATCCCCCATTCCTCCACCCCTCTCCTTTTTCCCACACTCTCCTCCTTCCTTCCCTGCCCGAGGGAGTGCTGTGATTGGGTGAATAGAGCTGCTCTCTGTGGAGTGTGCTCCGTCTGTCACTATCCTTGTGGCAGGAGAGTGGAATGGAATAAAGCTCCCAAACTGGGCTATTAAAGGCTATTTTCATCCCTGCACGTCTTTTCCTGTGGGCTCATGCTCCAAATTTAGATCTGGCACCAGTGACGCTTAATGAAATGCGTCCCCCTTTTCGCTGGTTTAAATCTACTTATGTAATCTCTATCTTGCATCAACAGGAGCTGGCCATACCTTACCATCTGGGCCTGGTCCTGCACTTATCTCCTCCTCTCATTGCTGTCTTTACAAACTCAGGCCTATGTTTTTTCTCCTGCAGCTCTTGGAGGTCAGGTGCATGCGCTGGAAAGTGGGAGTACAGGAGTTGGAGCAACATGTTTTCATTTAGATCCGGAGCAGCAATCCAAGGAAAACATGCTGGGTGTGACCTAATAGTTCCAGCCAGTATCCTGTCATTCCAGTGCACAATGCAGGGAGGGAGGTGACAAATCCCTAAGCCACTTTGTGTCAGATATAGACACAAATAGAGTGGTGTTCCATGTGACAGATGCTGCACGCAGGGCCGTGTTAAAAATCAATGGCAGTTCATTACACCCGTCATGCTCTATGCTTTGTTTTGCTAAAAAAATAAATAATGTGAAATAAATAAATACATAAATAAATCAGGCAGTTGAAATAAAAATCTGCATGCACTGGCATTCATCAGTAAGCATTAATGTCACAAACACCCCAAAGACACAACCAACCATGGAAGGATTTGTTTGTGTGACCTGCTTTTGTAGTAAATGCACTTTCGTGTTTGAGGGGGAAAAAAGAAAGTCAGCAAACATTCTCAACAACTGAGCAGAGTTTATGATGTGAAAGACAGATATGTGCCTAATAAATGGGGCTGAATTAACTACAGTGTTTCAGCAGCATGTCCTAAATATAAGGTGATTTATAAGAATAAAGCACCGTTCTCAGTTTGTACACAGCTACACGTGAGTGCGCGTGGCAGCATTCCCCTCTCTCTCCTGTGTGTGTTTGCTGAATAGAGGTACTATGGGTCAGTGGAGCAGCTGGTGACTGGGAGGAAGAGCTTAACCAGGCCTCCTTTGTGGATCAGCTGTCTCTGGCCGAGCTTTGTCATTCCAAATTGGGTTCCTCACATCCAGAGCCTGGGGAGGTTTTGACATGTAAATGGATGACTGAGAGCTCCAAAGCCCCACGATTACTCACTAAAATGCTACGGGGGCCAAAAACGGTTCCCTGAGATGCACCGCTGGGGGGGGAGGAAACACACACAGCCTCACCGCAGACTGAAGTGTGCCTCACAGTCTGGAATTATGTTAATGATTAAGCTTCCGTCTGGACACCAAACACTCTCCACCCTAATACAATTATTTATGGATGATATTGGTAGTCGTATGAAGCATTTAAACACTGTCAAGCCTTTTGGGTTACTGTGTGTGATATTGGGTTATGCAATAAATACACATGACTTGATTATAATATTTATTTATCTGTTTATTCATTTAACAGGGCAATACTGATAAACCGCTACACAGGAAAAAGAAATGCAACAGATGTTACAAATTATGTCTAAGTCAATTTGCAGCCCCTGTTCCGTTTTGGTGTTTGAATTAGTTTTGCATTAATTTAAATTTGAGTATAACAACCAAATAGACAAAACAGACTGTGTGCATGTGTCAATGTGTGTATATATTGTACATGACCGTGTGCAGTGAGGTGGAAAACATGTCTCATTCAGTGTTCCCATCGATGTCATTGTTTAAGCCATCATTTCACTGAAAACTTTGTGTTTTCAGTGAAATGATTGTGTTTATGATTAAAGTGTTAAGGCATTACATATTTGCAAGCATATATGTCAAAAACGGATTACATTTTAGATCTATATATAGTTATGTAAAATACAGGTATTGTTAATCTTGTTAAAATATGAAAATAATAGTAATTTCAAAGGTTCATTTTATTAAAGGGCTCGTTAAACACAATAAATTTAGGGTGCACGAGGACAGTTCAAATCAATCTGCTCTTTAAAGGAGATGTACTCAAAATACTGAAAAAACACAGTGGACTGGGATTGCCTCCACGCGGCTATCACAGACCGTTCCCAAATATGCCACATCCACTAACACGCACATGCTGCCGGACCGGCTATCAAAACAGAGAACAGAGAAGCTCGGATTACAACACACACAGAGGGAGTGTGGCTTCACTCTCTGCTCAGGACGCCATTACTCCACTATATCTTTACATAGCAAATATTTATGTGCTGCTATATTAATGTTCTGAATGTCGAGTACAGCCTCTTTAAAAAACAGTATTTTATATTCATTTAATTTTATCATTTTTGTTGTTGTTGTAAAACACCAGTTTTCACCACAGTGTGATATGTGAGATCCACACATTTAAACTACAGCAAAGGTGAAGGAGAGTAAGTGTAGCTAAAAGAGTTTCACCTCATTATTGTTCTTTTTAAGTGAAAATATTATCGACCATGCTGTTGAAATGAATGTTGAAATATAAGTGATTAGACTGCATTCTGACTTTGATGCAGGTGCAGAGTATGCAAATTAAGAAGAGGGCATCAAACAAATGTGCCATACCAGTTTCACAATGATAAGGATATATTAAATTAGAAAACATTACAGATTTCAGCTTTAACTTTAAAGTAAATGCATGAGAGCAATTAACAAACAGGAAAGAAAAAACACAAGAATAAGAGGAAAATGAACTGCATGGAAAGCCATCTTATACAAGCCTAACCTTTGATCATTTCAGAAGCTCTATAAAATGAAGCTTATGGCCAGACAGCAACGCCCCAGTGAGCTGGTGTTCGGCACGTCTGTGTGCCACATGTGTGCACGGCTGTAAAAACAACCAACACTTCTAACTCGGTCACTCACAGGAGAGAAGCTGCCCATATGTTGTTGAATGGTTACAATGCCGCTTTAACAAAGAGAGCAAACATACAAGGATTACTCGGCACATTTGAACAGACGCCAGAGCTGCAAACATCAGTGCACTAACACAAACAAAATACTCCATGGCCTCAATAATGCACCACATCACACATCTGGAGCATGGGTCTCATATTTGTAAGAGAGGAGAAAACCAACAGCAGAGAGCCACTGAGCAGCATGAGCAGTAGGCACACAGGAAGTGAAATTTGCTCAATATACTGTAGCCTGCGGCAGTTTGAGGGATAATTGCTGACACTCCTAGCTTAGTAGATAGCTATTCCATGAGGCAGTGGTCAGGGAAACCCTCTGTTACTGACAGCTCACTGAAGCACAGCACACAGAAAGGACATGACATGAAGCATGTAAACATGGATTTACCCATGTCCTCCATACTGCCTGCACAGCTTATTGTAGAAGGATTCTGGCAACATAATGAACCAGGAATTGCTGCCTGCTGTGGCAGAGTGCTTCTTTCCAGGCTGCCCTACTTTCTGCCTGTAGTTGTTGACTTGGTTTATATGTTCTGAATGGCCACTAATAGCTGTTTTTTTCTTTATGGAGCTCTACAATTGTTGGCAGAAAACAGGGCTACTGCTGTGCCTCCTTTTTTCAACAACGGTATCAGGGTTGTGATGCTCAGCCTCTGTACACAAGGAAACATTCATCAAATCCACAGAGAAGAGCGTGATAATTACTTTTAATTGACAGCAGAACAAACAGTTTAAGTTGCCTAATGTGTTTCCATGATGTAAAGCACTTAATAATGTGTTTACATTTAATGCAAATCAGACGGTAACTGATCTGATACGTCTTTGCAGTACAGTGACGCAGTAAGAGAGAGAGGGCATGTGGGTGTGGGGGGTAAGGAGATGAACAGAGCAGCAGATAATGACCTCAGCTTCCATCTGCTGGGCACCGTGGGGCGGAGACACCTTCAACCTGCAACCGGTCGGTCGCCACGGCAATCTGCCGTTCCCCATCGTCCTGGTGACATCTGCTTTTGGGTGACCGAAAGATGAATGCAGCACCAGCCTCATGGGCACAGAACAGACATCACGCACACCACTAGACACACACAGGAACACTGCGGCACAGATGGCCAGAGACACATGACTGTGGAGATTACAATCCATGCATTCTCCTCTGTTTCTAACCTCTCAGTAAAGTGGATGTAATATAATGACAGATTTGTAGTGCTGTTAACTGACAATAGTTTTGGGTCTCTTCCTAAAGAGCTGGCATTGGCAGCCACTTGCTGGCATTCCAGAAACCATGCCATAGTGCAGTTTATTTAATACCCACATACCCTTTAACCTGTCAAAGGAATCAGGATCATCGTTTATGCCTGTTTGAGTTCATACTAATTTGTTTGTTTTTAGAGCGTGGGGAATAAATGCTGTTGTTTACTACTACTCTGTATCTATGGCGATATCGTTTTGCTTGACTAGAGTCCCCAGCCACAGCTGTCACAGTTATTTAGTGCCTCTGCGGTAACCTTGGAAACACCCATCCTGCATACAAGTGTTTTCACAAAGTGAGATCCTGAGAAACAGGTGAAGAGCTGGGGACGTTGTGATTACACACAAAGCAGCATGAAAAAAGTAACAAAACCACCTTATGTGTTGGGTTCACTTTTAGGAGAAGGACAGATGGAGGGAGAACAGAGAGAGAGAGAGAGAGAGAGAGAGGAAATGAAGGGGTGGGGCGGCAGTGACAGAGGAACAGTAAAGCAGAAGAAGCAAAGGGAAAAGAGGGGAATTCAGGTCAGTGTTATGGATTATGCATGCCGGGCTATGCATTTTGATCCATCTCTGGTTTGGAGAGAGAAACTTGGTGGGAAAAGGCATTTGAGTGATAGATGGATAAACAGAGAGCATGAGAGAGCAGCACAAAAGTGAAAACATGATCAATTGTAATTGGCTTTCACAATTTCTCAGGGAGCAAGGCTGAAAGTTTGTCGCAATCATCTCATGAGACAGCCGGTTAGATTTAAAGGGAGTGCTGACAGATTATGCCAGGCCTGAAATATTACACTATATGCTCAGTTGGATGAATGTGATCCAAAACAACAAGACAGCTTTTTGAAATTGAGAAAGTAAAGCTGGGACCTTGCTTTTGCAGCAGCAACAAAGTTAAACCCAACTATAGACGTAGAAGAACACTAATTGTTAGCTAAAACAGGCCAAACTTTAATGGGTTGATTTCAGTTTTCTAAAATACTAGGCAAGCTTAGTTTATAAATTGCAATTCCAGGAACGAATCCATGTTTCCTGTAGTTTGGTTAAGCAGCACTGTTTAGAGTCCAGAATAGTCTTTTTATGGCCGTTCGAGGAACAGAATAATTCCCAGGCCAGTGTCAAAGTTAGTCCAAAAGTGTTTATAATTTGGGTCAACTTGGGTATACTGATTTCTGTGTTATGTCTGATTCAGCTTGAAGTATCAGCTTTTACCACACTAACGATTAAGTAAGCATTTGGTAAAATAATTGCTATATGGTAATATATTACATAAAACTATGCTTAATTGAGTTACAACCCACATATGAGAAATCCCACCCACCTGGCATTTAAAGGGCCATGTCATCCTCTCTAATGTGGGTGGATATGTGACAATTTGTTCTTAAAATTCCAATAAAGTTCTGTGTTTTTACATGCGCCCCCTTATCTCAATGCTGTCAGCATTACTGTCTCTGCAGCGGGACAGGCCTGGCTGACAGGTGGCTTGAACTGGGCTTTCAAGTCCATCTCTGAGAAAAGGCTTATTTGTCACAAAGGTGAGAAACAATGAAGATCCTCTATCTATGCAAGTTTATCAACCATATGCCATGTCAAACAACCATTATTAACCTGTCATAGATATACAGTTTCAGGTTATGGAACACTTACTCAGAAGTCAACTTCTCTATTTTTCTTAGTATCACTGACTATTTCTTTCAATTTATCTTTGAAACAGCTGATGACTAGCATGACAGCTAGCAGCTCTGTTTGTGACAGTGGGGATCTCAACACATGCTCTCAACTGAAAGAAACAACTACAGCTCTCAGCCCTACAAGATCAGATGATTACTGGTTATGAATAGTAACGTAAAATGTCACTTCCATAGCTTAGCTTTAGTTGCTAGTGGCTTAGTGTAATTGAGCCTTTCCAGCTGCACAAAGAATATTCATAGAGTTGCAAATTGGGCAGGGCCGCTGTTTTGTTTGTCATTTTGGCACAGTGGACGGGTCTAAATACTACAACACCCATGAGCCTTGGCTACTGTTGCCATGGAGAAGAAGCCAATCAGAGTAGTGAATCAGAGCAGTAGCAAATTCAAAACACTTTCACTGAATTTGTAAATAAAATATATCACCATAGTTGCTGAAATCATCCAAAATTATCTGAATTTTAAAAGCTAATTAATTATGTGATACATGTTGTATGTATGTGTATGTCCTCTTTTTTTTTTTTTTTATACGAGCTACCCAGGGATGCACAAAGAATTTCAGCCTTGGCTGACAATAAAGTTGTATCGTATCGTATGTTGTCAGTTATTTCAATGCCATAATCTTTATCCTGCACACACAATTAGCGGATCACCTAACATAATTTAAAGCTTGGAGATGGGATGTTTTTTTCTGTAATGCACCTTGGGAGTTGTAGTTAACTTCACCATCGTCTTTATGCACACAGGCTTGTACCTATGAGATTTTATAAGAAGAAAACAAAGAAACAACAGAAAGAAACACGAAAAGAGCTCCAACTGTGTGTCATGTATGTCTATGGGAAAAATGAATGGGACTTTTACTCCCAGAACCAGGTGCACCTGAAATCGCTCCTCTAACTTTGCAACTCTTTTGGCCATTGTTGAGTTGTGTATTATAAAAGCAGCCAACACATTCAACAGTGTTCACCTGTTGCATTTGCCATTGCACACATTTTTTGTGTCAAAGTATTATCCAAGGCTTGGCTTATTTGGATCTTAGAAAGCAGCATTTGTAAAGCATGCTAAGTATGTAGCAACAGTTAAAGACACCTTAAAGACAGCTTTACCTGAAAAGGCTGGCTTCCTTAATAAACAGAGGCAAATTGCATCCCTGTCATCTACTGCATACAAAGAGCATGGATTTGAAATTGTGTTTCTTGCTACCTAACACATGTATAGAAAGTCCAATATTCATTCTCTACTTCTGTTTTTCATTGACTCCTGAGAGTGTAGCTGTTTGACTTTTCATCACCAGCTAGTCTGTTACTGTCTGTTTGCTGTCTTTGTGCTGGGCAGTTAGCGTGCAGTAAAACTAAAACATTAGCTAAAAGAGGCTAAAGCAGCTGCAGAGGTGGCTGGTAATTCTCTGTGGTTCTGTCACTCCTTTCACATGACTTTTGAGTTGATTCAATTTTAATATAAAATAATGGCAATTAATGGAGCTTTTAAAGGCAAAAAAAAAGTAAACGCTAACAAAGATAATTTCCTTCCCTGCGTGGCTTGTTTTTGCTCGCAGCAACAAAAACATTGTTGTACAGCAACTGACTTGTGGAAGATTCACCAGCCTTTTTCTGGCTTTACAGACTCTGCAAATTTAACATCACACTCTGAAGATTCCACTCGCTAACCCCAGCCAAGTGTGGAGGCCCACAACGCAGGCACACACACACACACACACACACACAGCCACAAAATCACATGTTCCTCAATACACATGTGGGCACATACCCACCCATGCATTCATGCTGACTTACATGTGCACACACACAAACACTTACACAATCCCTGCTGTGCCTGTAAAATCAGCATAGCTCTCAGAAATTCCACTAACACCTCCCACCCCATGTGGACGCAACCCCCACACACACACACACACACACACACACACACACACACACATTTTAAGCCCCTCCCCTGTTCTCCATTACAAATAGCTGAGGATTGCATTCTCTCCCTCTGGCCTTGCCTGATGTTGTTTTTACATGTCTTGTTGTGTGCAATACTCTCCCTTATGTAAGACAAAATTACCCAACGTGAGTGTTATTCTCAGTAGGGGAGATTGCACTGGAGCATTCCAAACGCAATGAGAGATGGAAAGACATTGAGAGAGAGGTGAGAGGGAGATAATCTTTCCTTAATGATTATTTTTATGGCAGCCATGCTTCACTAGATGGCCTACAATGAAGATAGAGGGAAAACAGCAGAGAGGGTGGTATGCTGCAAAAGTCATGAGTCAGATTCAAACTCACGAGCACCTGCTGAGCTACCACGATGCCTGAGAGTCAACAATCTTAAGTGGATTATTTCTTTGCAGATTTAACCCCCGCCTCAGCATGAGTACTGAGGATTCCTTGATAAACATTGACCGAGAGATAAGGAGGCAGTGTGTGCAGTTAAGATCCTGTTTACCCTGTAGAGAGTCACAGGGGGCAGGAATTTAGCATCCAGCTTTAAATAACCTGAACTGGTACTAATGCACAATGTATATACAGAAAGAGAGCTTACAAGCACCACATCCACATATGAAATGCTAAGGTATGGAATGGGATCTTTCACAGAGAAACAACAGAGGCGCAGGAAATGTCTGTCAATACAGTAGCTTTTTGTGTCTCATGCTTCATGAACTATGGACAACAACTGACACTTTCGCTTGGAATGACCCATAAAAGTCTTTGAAGCACAGTCTCGTGGTGGACCTTGATGAACCTTTGGTCTCTGTAGCAAGTCCGCGTTACATCTAGGCTTGTTTGTATTAAATAGTTCACAATCCACAAGGGCCAAATTGCTTTAGTCTGGGTCGTGTTCCTGCATTCTTCCATACATGTGATCCAAAGTGATACGTCCTCTAATCAAGTTATTCATTGTCCTTGCGATCCTTCATGAAGACTTCTCACAGACAAGCAAGGGGCTGAGACACTGACAGAGACAGATCCTCTATTGATAAGGCGACCAAAATAGTACAGTTCATTGTATATAGTACTGTAGCTCATTTGTGAGCATAATACACTGGCAAGAGCACATGAGGTGTGGGACAGGAATGGAGACAGCAATGTGTGTGGAATTGAGAACATTTCTGCACGGTAAACATGAAAGCAATAGAAGAGTGCTGGTGCTCATATAGAAGTATACTGACATTTGTACCATTTAACAAATTTTTTTGTTCCCTCAGGAGTTGGTGGAGACAAAATAAAGTTAAAAGAGAGAGTGAATATTGGATTCGCATTCTTAAGGTCGCTAAAATACAACTTTGAATTCATGCAAATGTAGCTTATTGTCTATTGGATGCTTGCCTTTCACCATAACAACTTCATAAGGATATGTCAGTGTTAATAGCTTGTTCCACTGCCACTAAGTAGCCACACATACAATAAAAAGCAATTAATTCAGGTTTAAAGAAAAACATTTGTGAAAGATGTGAAATTTAAGAAGTATTTGCATCAGTGAGAACATCCTATAATGACTTCAGGACATATGCCTGTCTTTGGGAAATATGAGGAAGGAAACTTAAACAGCACCAAACTTTAAGGCCATGCACTATTTTGCGCTTGAAGACTGAACTGAAGTATCAGCAGCCAGCCCTACCTTTCCTGTAAAGCCTGTAAAGGATGCTGCCAAAGCTAAGTGGTGTAAGCATAGATATAGAACAATATTATTATAATTAATATTGTTCTATATCTATGGGTGTAAGCAAGCTGAACAGTCTTCAATGCATGAAGAGGTTGAAATTATTGAATAACTGAGTTAGTGATAAAAAGGACTGCTTGTTCACCCTAGCCTAGCATCTGACTTGAGAATGACTTGGTCTAGAAGTGCTAATGCACGTGGTCACAAGGCATCAGGGTGCATCTCTTCTCTATCTTTGGTGTGATCTGTTATCAGACTTGAAGTCCAGGGCATTGACAATGCCACTTCAGTTATTTTGGGGCGCAACACTGAGTATGACACTTATGTAAGATGCAGGGAAATAATCTCTCATTTTGATTTGAAAAAAAAACAAAAAAAAACAAAACAGTTTCACTTTTGAATGGAATTATTGCCTTTTTTAATGAAATGAGGCACATTTTTTGTGGCTATGTGACAATGATCTTTACATGGCTGCCTGTTTTTATTTGAAACCTTCAATGTGCTTTTAAATTAAAACAGAATATGGAGCTGTGTTTTCAATGTAAGAGCAACAAAAGAATCCCTCTCTGTTTGGCCTGGCTTTGAAGTATCGATCTCGTCACCATTCCACCATTAAAAAACTCTTCACAGAACATATAATAGCAGTCCCGGTCAAAGGCCACAACCCTAATACTGGAGGCTTGTTTGCACATTACACACATTATTTATAATGGAATACATGGCTTGATGAATGAGCTCCCATGATCTTCCTCTCAATCTCTCATTGAGCAGGCATGTCTTCTTGAAGGGGGGCTCAGTGAAGAAAAAAGAGGAGAGCATGCGTTTTAAATTAATCAGTCCTTCTCATTTCCCCCTCTCCTCCTAGGCAGACAGACCTCTCCTGGAGGGGGGTCTGCGGCAGTGGGGAGGAAAAAAAACATAACACTGTCATCTGTTTTCATGGAGGTGGCAGAGGCCCAGCCTCTAGCTGTGCTTTGGCTAGGAGAAAGAAGAGAGAGATATGGAAAGGAAGAGTGAAATGAGGGTGAGGAGGAGTTGGGGGGTAGAGGAGAGAGGATGGATAGAATAGGGAAAGGGAACGGTGCAGAAGGAGGAAGGTTGAGATGAGCAATAGGCATGAACGAGCAGGAGGCCACATGCTAGGAGTTGGGTCGGGATAATAGCCAAGGATCATGGGATATGCTGGCCTCCATACGTGTACAAAGGCAGCTCACAGATGACAGTGCAGTGGCATACCGGGCACTGATCCAGAGCCTCATCCCCGATGGGAAGAATCTCTCTTTCACTCTATCTGAGTGTCTCTCTCCCGCTCTCTCTCACAAAATCACTACATCTCTCTATTGTCATCCTTGGTCCCATGTTATCCAATAAACTCTCTCCTTCAATGCCTTTCTTCACTGGTGCTCATAATCAAATTAGATTTGCTCCAAGTAGTGGGAGGAAAGACTAACTCTTAGTGCAGACACCAAACAGACAACGCCCTTCAACTGACATTTGTTTTCTCAATAACTTGTGGCTTAGGCAATGAGAAGAGAATGGTAGATGTCACACTCCCACACAGGCGCGCACACACACACACACACACACACACGCACACACACGTACGTGCGTAGCGTAAACAGAGTATAGGTTTAAGACAATGACAACAAACTCAGAGGGTTTCCCCAGAGGTCTTTGAGCTGGATTTCTCAGTGAGACCATTGTCTCACTCCTGCAACCGCACCTGACCTTGTTGTCACATATGTCACTGCAGCTAGCAGGTAATTCAAATGTGTGTGTGTGTGTGTGTGTGTGTGTGTGTGTGTGTGTGTGTGTGTGGGTGTGGGTGAGGGTGTGGGTCTGGGTGTGGGTGTGGGTGTGCGTGAGTGTGTGTGTGTGTGGGTGTGTGGGTGTCACCTAAAATCTTGTACATTTTCAATAATATCTTTAATATTGCAATATGAGATTAAATGCCCAAGATATTATTGAAAATGTACAAGATTTTAGGTGACACACACACACACACCCGCACACACACACTCACGCACACCCACACCCACACCCTATATGACTTCTACCATGGTAGAAGTGTTGGTTTACTGAATATAATTTAAGTATTGCATAATGATTCTATCTATATCATTTTAAGTTGGATACCTTTAGATTTTGGACTGTTGGTCAGACAATAACAAGCAACTTTGTACTGTGAAATTAGTGGTGGCATTTTTTTTCTTTTTTCTGAAAGTTTTGAGGCGAAACTATTATTTGATTAATGAAAATAAGTAGATTCATTGAAAATATTGACATCATTGATTATTTGCAGCCCTATAACACATGACGTACTCCCTGCTTCTTGTGATTTGTCTGATCAAGAGAAACCCTTGTATTCTCTCCGTCACCTGGTTAAGATTGTTAAGTGTGTTTTTGCTCTGCTACAGTACTGCACTGATCATCATTAGCCATGCTACCCACATGCCTAACCATTTGCCGCCACAGCCACTGTTTATCCAGCCCACCAAGCACGAGCAGCCATCATGACACTAATTGCCCAAGAGCTCACTTTTCCTCTGAGTGGTTTGTACTGCATTGAGCCATCTGTGTTCCCATCTTACATCGATCTATCTTGCACATTCCAAAACTACAAAAGGACAGGGAAAGACACCACTTCTATTCATAAATAATGTGTACAGGGTGCGGGGGATGTGGGCTACTGTTTCTTTGCGTGTCTGTATGAGCAGGGAGTTGGACGTCTCCAGACCACTGGAGGTCTGGGAGAGTGAGGCAGCTCATGACATCTGACCCTAGTGCTATCTAACTTCACAGGGTGGGGGTGAAGAAAACGCTGCCAACACAAACTGATATTTTACTTTGGGAAATTGTTTCTGCCCTCCTTTTAACTTGTGGACATTTTAGTTTGTATTTACATTTCTTGTTATGAACCAGTTTACTCTTATACCACCACATAATATGCAATAGATGATCATATTGGTAACACTTTACAATAAGGGTACATTAATTAGCATTAGTTAATGCATTAATAAGCATTAACTAACCGTTAAAGTTAAATAAGGTGTCTAATTAACATTTACTAACAATGTTCATTTATGTTCATGTTAACTAAGGTATTAATTGATACATTATTTTACCATTAGTAATTGCCTTGACTAACTGTTAATAACAGTTAACTAAGGTGTCTATTTTACCATTATTAATGTAGTAATAAACCTTGACTAACTTTTAATAACAGTTAAAGGGGAACTATGCAGTTTTTTTTAGCTTAATGTACCTTAACTGTCCAGCTTCATTGGAGTGGTTATATGACTTTTTTTGGGTTGAATGGTGGTCGTCTCGCCTCCCCCCTAGCGCCTGTGAGCTGAAAAACCACCCTTGCAACTTTCGGCCAGTGAGCCGCTGGCCTCAGCGTCAGGAAGTATTGGTGATATCAGATCTCGCGCTGTAACGAATTGCTTCATGGCACTGCAAACATACGGCCATTCAGGAACCGGCTAACAAGTTAGTGATGGAGTTTTTCACACTATCGTCATGGCTGAGCCGGCAAAAAAGAAGCAGAAAGCTAGGAAAGCATTGTCAGAGGAACAGAGAAAGAGGAAACAGCAGACTGACCGAGCGAGGAGTCAGACACAAGTAAACATAGGAGCTGCCAAATATCTATTCTGAAGCTGTAGGGGGAGCTCTATAGAGAAACCTGCGAGCAAAAACCGAGAAAACAGCGAAGAAATGGCCACAACTGCATAGTGCCGCTTTAGCTAAGGTGTCTATTTTACCATTAGTTAATGCAATAATAAGCCTTGACAAACTGTCAATAACAGTTAACTTAGGTGTCTATTTTACCATTAGTTAGGGACCGTTCGGTATGGACCACCGGAGGAAAATATGGGAGGGTCATGTCTTTTTATTTTCTGCTGAGGGGAGGGTCATCCAAAATTTTTTAGTCTGGGTGGGGGGGTCAACCAACTTTTTTATTCATGAAAAGAGCAAAATTTCAAAGTGGCTTGTTTGGTGCATATTTATCCATGTAGCTCTCAGTCTCGGCCCCCTAGCAGATGGTCTGACCCCATACGCGGAGTTTGCTGGGGGGGGGCAGGAGGAGCACTGCCCCCTGGTGGCTCAAACGGGTAATTGCATTGTTTAAAAAATTAGTGGAATAATTACATCTGGCATGACCAGATATTAAATAAATATCTTAAATAACACAAAACAACTAAATGGTGATAGGTAATACATCAGATTTCATATACTGCTTTAGTAAAAAAAATATTACCTGGCTGACGATGGGAGCAGCAGGACGCAAAAAAACGAAAATTACTGTTGCACTAGTCTGGACATCTTGCCGTGCCAACCTTGCAATAACGGTTTCCTAAATGCCATGTATATAAATGTGATGTCAGCTTACTAATTGATTGCGGGTTTTGTGTAGATTTGGACTTTTATACGTTTATTCCACTTTGTTTAAACGGCGAAGTGGAGAGGCCTCGTATGTGACGCTCATATCGGCCTTGCTGGATACACCGTGTCATTTACCTTTTTGTGGATCTACTGATCGCTGTGGATTACTTTTTTTCCGTGTCGTTGGATTACGGCAAAATACGGATCTTTTTTTCTCAACGCGTCTTAACGTTTTATGGTGAGTTTGGAGAGGCATCTCAACAGACTGTAGGTCCAACACGGATTGTTCACTGTTACATTTTAGTTGAATTTAAGCGTCTGTCTATTGCGTTCCAAAACAGCCGTGCCGCGATTGGATTTCATAAGGGCGAATTGTTAAATTGTTACAATGTAACTTAAAAACTTTAAAAATAAACAGATGTGTTTTGGAATATAATGTTCAGCTTCGGCAGCTTTACCTATGTGCTAAAATATACAATGACGATAGTGACAAGTCCATAGCAACCAGTGTTGAATTGGTTATATCCCAGCGTCCTTTGCTGAATGGTCTCAATGTTTTATCGTTTTATTTCATATGAATACTAGTTTACTAGAGGAGTAACTTAGTATCTGAAGTAATGCAGTAATGCATGAAGTGTGCATTTAGTTTCCATGCTTATTGTCTTTCCACAACAATGTTAGTAAGTAAATCTACTGAAATGGCCACCACACCATAACAGAGGAGTGGGATGTGTAAGATGAGAATGCAGAGGTTAACTCCTGTACGTCATGGCTGTAAAAATCAAATGGTATTTGTACTTCTTTGCCAAGTACAAACTTAAACGCGAGGGGAGGGTCACGTCTTTTTAGGTTAGAGGCCACAAAACTTCTCCGTTGACCCATTAATTAAATAACGAACAGTCCCTTAATGTAGTACAAACCTTGACTGTTAATAACAATTAACTAAGGTGTCTATTTTACCATTAGTTAATGTAGTAATAAGCCTTGACTGTGTAAACTAAGGTGTCTATTTTAATATTAGTTAATGTAGTAATAAGCCTTAACTGGAAATAACTGCTAAGGTGTTTAATTATCATTTACTAATGATGTTCATGTTAACTAAGGTTGATTCATTGTGTAATGGTTTGTAAGATGCTATTAACATTAGTTATTACAGTAATAAGCATCAATTAACAATTAATCATACAATATTAAACATTAGGTAACTGTTAACAAATGCCTCTTGTTAACATCAATTCAGGGTTTACTTGTTAATTAATGTATTTCCTAATATTACTAAGTGGTTGATAAAGATGTTAGATAGCATGTATGTCTTGAGGTTCACAGCAAAGCCATCTCATTATGAGAAAACTGTTTTTATTGTTTGTTTACAGGTTATGGTTTTCCACTTACTTATGTCCACCATATTTGTCCATCCTCCAACGTATTACTTACTTTTGGTAAAGGGTGAGATCAGTGAAAAGATGCCATAGTCTCCATGCAGAGGTTTGCCTGTTCCGTTGTCTTCATGTAGACAATAACTTAAAGCCCAACTTATATACATTATTGTGATCACTTGATACATGCATAAAAATGCTAAATTAACATTAATCAACCATAATTAACCAGTTAGTAATACTCTTTGAGAGCCTTATTGTAAAATTGAAAACATATACACCTTAACTAACACTTGAACAATGTATAAGACTGCTAAATAAGCATTACTAAACCATGATTTATTACTTATTAATGCTCCATGTGAGCCTTAATGTAAAGTTGAAAACATATACACCTTAACTAACACTTCAAAAATGTATAAGAATGCTGAAAAAACATTACTAAACCATAATTAAATTGTTTTTAATGCTCTTTGTGAGCCTTATTGTAAAGTTGAAAACATAAACACCTTAACTAACACTTGATAAATGCATAAGAGTGCTGAATAAGCATTACTAAACAATGATTCATAGTTTATTAATACTCTTTGACTTTAACAATCACACAGCTTTTAAACATTAGTGAAACATTGCCATTGTGAAATCAAATCTTCATAACAACCTTCTGTTATGCACACATATTCAAATTGTAAAAAAGGTTTTCATTTGGTTCTGAGTTTGACTCAGTCAAGTCAGTTCTCTTCTTTCTCTCCACTGAAGACTCAGAGCTATAACCGTGTGAGTCCTGTATAGAGATTACACTGGACATTTTCCCCCGCTTGTCATCTTCACTGGCATGTCTTCTGGATAGTTTCCCTCTCTTGAAACCTAACAAACCAAGTGGGATATATCAATTTCTTCTAAATGCATGCAAAAGCTACGGATACAAGGATTGATCGTTCACTAGATCAACATCATATCTTTACACATGTTGTCCACTCAAATGACAACAAAACATGATAGGGCAGCCTTAATGGTACACACTCTAATTAGTGAAGAGAGAAGAATAGGAAGATACATTTAAATGTGAGTGAAAAAGACCAAGATATTTTAACATTATTGACTGTAAAAGAACTTATTCGCATTAGAGCCTGCAAATATTAGTAGACAGACCTTTTTCTTCTGATTTGTACTGTTGTTAATCTGCACAACAGTCAATTATTATAGACTATGGAAACAGAAAATAAGTCAATTTTTGCATTTTAAAGGCAATTATTTTAGCTTAGCATGAAGACTCAAGGTAGGAAAAATGTTCAAAAGTTCAATATCAGCAGAGCAATATCAATAAAGCTCACAAACTAAAGCATATAATTAGTTTTTAATCCCCACACAAACGCTCAGTTAACTCTCAGAAAGAAAGTAAGTGTAAGAATGTTTCACAAAATGACAAACTATTCTTTCAAAAGATATCTCCAGGCTCATTGGCTTCTCTTGCTCTTTGGGGAAGGTAAAAACATGATACAGACAATCATTAACTGAGCTATCACAGCTGACTTTGGCCACAGTCAAACATACAACCAAAAAACATGCAGGAGGTTAATGTGTGTCTGTGCTCACTTGTCCGATGTAATTGAAGGGAACAGCTTATGAAAATGAGGTGGCAGGGATGAGGTCTTTAATTAGATCAAGATCATGGGCAGAAATGAATTAGAATTACTACTTTCATTATAGCGAAACTGGAACAGAGCGACATTGAATACATGAAGGAAAACTTTAATATCTCACAGACTGTGTTACTGTATCAGTGGTTTTGAGGGATCATTGCTCTATTTTGTAGTGCCTCACTTGACCAAACCAGAACGTATAAGGGTATCTGCTTACACCAGCATGAATCTTTTTGTTGCTGTATCTGTTGTCTTTATCGTCACTGGTTTCAGTATGTGTGTTTCAATTGTGTTAATAACCATGTTAAAAGCTCAATTTAGCATATATATAGCATATAAATAGCATATAGCAAATGATAAAAATGCAACATAGAACGTATATGCCATCTAGTGGTGAAAATTATGTTTGAAAGAACAAGAATAGATAGAATATATAGGTGACAGGATCATAAGATAAATATAATAATTGATAAATAATCAAGATATTTTGAATTTATTAGTAAAGAGAATAAACAAAAATAAATATACATATATATGAGATTATATATATATATATTTTTATTTTTTTATTTTTTTTATTTAACCTTTATTTAACCAGGTAGGCCGTTGAGAACAGGTTC